>NC_056725.1:1564022915-1564222915 GCF_019279795.1 Protopterus annectens
ATTGGGGGGGAATGAATTCCCCTTACCTCTGGGCTAGGATGTTTGGAATCTGAGGAAGATTCCATGGAGGCAGCAGGGACAGGCTGCGCAGCAAGGGGTACCAGTGCTGTCTGGGCCAGTCTGGAGCTATGAGAATGGTCCTTGGTTTTTCCTCCCATATTTTGAGCAGTACCCTGGTAATGAGAGGTAGGGGAGGAAAGGCATAGCTGGAGAAGTTTACCCAAGAGAAGGACATGGCATCCAATTTCCAAGCCATGCAGTGATGCTGCCTGGTGCAGAATTTGCTGAGCTAATGGTTGGTGTGGGAGGCAAAGAGGTCGACCTCCCGGGTTCCCCATTTCTGAGTTATTAGGAAGAAGGTGTTTCTGTTGAGCTTCCACTCATGGGGGTCAAACAGCTTTCTGCTCACTTGGTTTGCCAGGGAGTTGAGAGAGCCTTCAGGTATTGTACTAACAGGTGTATTTGCATGGAAGAGGCTGTGAACCAAAGGGTATGGCCAGCCTGCAGAGCGGGTAGGAGTGAGTCCCTCCCTGGTTGTTGATGTACCACATCACAGTGGTGGTGTCTGTTCTGATCAGGAGAACCCCTGGAGAGAGAAGGGGTTTGAAAGCTATCAAGGCCTGCTGCACAGCCATCATCTCTTTTAGATTGATGTGCAGGGGGAGTTGCTGAGGGTTCCTTTGGCCCTGTATGCACCTCCCCTCCAGGTGTGCACCCCAAGCATAGTCTGATGCATCTGTGGTGAGGGTCTGGGTGGCAGGATGTGGGGAGAAGGGCAGTCCCTTGTTGTGGAAGCAGGCTGTTGCCCACCAAAGAAAATCCTTCCTCAGGCAAGGAATAATAGGCAGAAGAGTTTCCAGATCTTGAGAGTGTTGACACCAAAGGCTCTTTAGGTACCATTGAAGATAGGAAAAGTTGTTTTTTTTGGTGTAAGGCATGCAATCTGGGATGCTGTGTCCAGACTTGCTCCCAGGAAGATTATCCTTTTGGTGGGTACCTGTTTGAATTTCTTTTCATTGATTGTGTACCCTAGAGAAGTTAGTAGGTCCTTTACAAAGGCCAGGTCTTTGAGCAGCTTTTCCTGGCTGTCTGCCTGAATAAGGCAGTCGTCTAAGTAGGGGTAAATTTGAATATTTCTTTGTCTGCAAAAGGCAATGGCTCTAGCCAGGCATTTTGTGAAAACTATGGGAGCAGTAGATAAGCCAAAGGGAAGCACAGAGAACTAAAAGTGTTGAGATCCTGCCCTGAAGCGGAGATATTTTCTGTAGGACTCCCTGATAGGAATGTGGAGTTAAGCCTCTTTTAGGTCCAGGGTGGCTAGCCAAGTGTCCTTGGAGATCATGGGTAGCAGCTACTGGAGGGTGAGCGTTTTGAATTTTGGGATCACCAGGAAGGTGTTTAGAATGGATAGATCTAGGATGGGGTGCCAGGTGCCCTCTTTTCTGGGCACCAGAAAAAAGTCTGGAGTAGAAGCCTTGGCCTATCTGCTCTGCAGGAACGTACTCTACTGCCCCCAAGGAGAGCAGGGAATGGATTTGTTTTTGAGCCTCTGCCGACTGATATGGTGGTAGATCTGAGAACCCTTTTGGGGTTGGAAGGGTGTGAAAGGAGAATTTGTACCCCTGAAAAACAATGTTCAGAACCCATTGGTCCTTGGTAATGGTGGCCCAGGTGCTTGAGTGAAAGGAAAGTTTTCCTCCTAGGGGTATGTGAAAATGGGCAGAGGCGAGGTAGGGAGGGGGTGAGTCATTGTGAGTTCTTACCATAAGGGAGTGGCTTAGAACTCCCTGGTTTTGAAGAAGAGGTAGTCCACTGCTTAGATCTCTGCAACCCCTGGGGCTGCTGTCTGGGCTGTCTGTTTCCATGGGGCCTAGGCTTACCCTGCCTACTCGGAGCAGGAAAGGACCAGTGCTTGGAGAAAATGCCTGTTGAACCTAGGGGGCTGGACCTGTAAGAAATCTTTAACAATCTGCGTAGAGTTTGCTGTTTCTTCCATCTTTTTTAAGACCTCTTCTGCTTTAGTACCAAATTATCTTTGTGCAAGGGTGCATCCAACAATTTTGATTTGACATGGTCTGGCAGGGGTTGTTCCTTAAGCCAGGCATGTCTTCTAATGACAGATCTGGTGACTGCTGCCCTGCAAGAAGCTTCTAGGGCATCAAAACCACAGTGCAAAGTGTGTTTAGTTACTTGACCAGCAGAATGCATTAAGTCCTGTAAATCTTTAGATTCTGGCCATGCAGGAAAGGAGGACAATTTTTGTTTAAGGAGTTCCAAGGTATGTTGTTGATACTTAAGCATATCGAACTGACAATTAAGTGCCCTGATAGCAAGAGTAGCTGAGGTGAATACTTTTTTACCGCATCTGTCCAATGCTCGGGAATCCCTGTCTTAGTGGGTGGGATTCTTAGTTGAGGTTGCTTAAATCCCTTTAGGCCCTTGAGTAATGAACACAGGGTCAGCTGTTGGATTTTTAAAAAGATATTTGTGAGAGTCAGGGACTCTGTAGTACCTGTCTGGTTTTCTGGGAGCAGGAGGGAGGACATCTGGAGTCAAGCTGGATTCAAGAAAGACATCATCCACCACATCTAGGACTGGGGGGATGGCTAAAGGCCTGTGTTGTGGAAGGTCCAGGAACTGTCTGAGTCTCTTTTTAGACTGTGGGTAGTTTTGACTCTTCCATTGGAAATGCTCCCTTAAGGTATGCAGGGTTTCCCCAAAGGAAAAATCCTCTGGGGGAGAGGCTGAAGGATTGGATTCCTCTGATTCAGAATCCTCATATTTGGAGAGGGGTTGCATGTCTTCAAAGTCAGATGCATCGGATTCATCTGACTCTTGTTCAGACAAAAATAATGGAGACAGATCTCTTTTCCTTTTGGAGGGAGTGGCTTGACTTCCCCTAATCAGCATGCTAAGGTCTTCTGCCATTTTAAGCATTTGAGACTGAGGCAAGGGAGCAGGCAATTGAGAATGGGTAGTCTGTTCCTTGGGTGTGGTTCGACACCTGGGCCTAAGGAACTCGGTTGTTTTTGAATGAACAGAAGCTGTGAAAGAAGGTGTTGGTTTATGTCAGGATTCAGTGTTCCAAAGGACTTCCTTGGAAGCCAGTGTCGGCACAGTGGTTCTGGACCCATCCAAGGTAACGACGACCTCAGGATCCTTAGATGAAGAAGAGTTCTACGGCAAACCGCACTCTGAAAGGGTCTCGGTAGTGGCCTGTGAAGTAATTGAAGCGGGCATCAGGGGCTGTGAAAGCACCTCACTGAGTTCCAGAGGACTGATGACCAGCTTAACGGAAGCATCGTCAGAAGGTTTGGTCCTGTGCGGTCTGTTTCTGTCTTTATCTTTATGTTTTTTCGGAAGATCTGCTGTCGGATGGCTTACCGAAGCCATTTTGGAATTCAAGGACTGCAAACAGAAATATCTGGCTACAATAAGGGCCTGATGATGAATAGCTCTGGCATTAAACAAAGCACAGAAGTGACAACGAGGGACATCATGGTCTGGGCCTACACAAGTGACGCAGTAAGAGTGGAAGTCCCGGTGTGGTATTTGCTTTCCACAGGTGAAACAATTATTAACTTCTTCTGACATTGGTTAGTGCAAGAAAAAAGGATCCCCAACAGGGTGCTTAGCTTTCTGAGACTTCAACTTCAATTCGGAAATGAAACTCAGGTAGCGGCTGACCGGCACTCATATGAACTGCTTCTGCTTCAGGCTTCATGGCAAGAAAGACTGGTGTGTTGGTGTTGGATGCCTTCCTTTATACCACTGATGACTTGATGTCAGTCCTCAAGCGACAGCAACTGACACAGAAATACTAAGTCTCTGGTATTCAGGCCGGCCGGGGGCTACCCTGGCAGGGATAACCCAAATGTGATGACTGCAACAGTGAAACACGAAGAACATCAATCACTATTTTGACTATTGCTTCTTGATCATTTAGTTAGATTAAATGTATGTGAGGTGAAAAAAAATATGAGTGTTCAGTTTAGTGGAGCAAATAGATTCTCTGGGCCATTTAGGTATTCTGTCTAAAGTAAGCCAATGAGAAATGGCAACACAGCTTGGGATTCTGAATTTCAAAATCGACATTGTTGCATTATCAAAGTAACAAAAGGCTGCTGCCGGTGGGGTGTCATTCTAATGAGACCCCATACAGAAAAAGAGTGGAAGTTTGAGGAAGAGCAGATGAGGATGTGAAGGCTGAGAATACCCTGACTTGATGGAAGCACTCAGAAGGCACTCATAAGCAATCAGCTCATTGCAGGAAATGCTAAACAGGTGGTAAATGTACAGGAAGGGAAGATATTAAACTCACAGATGACTGCTACACTAATGAAAAATGAGGCAGACTAATGGATTTAGATGAATGCATATCGAGAAGCTAAATGCTAATCTAGGTGCTGCAGTACACTGTGATTCAGAGAAAATGACAACTAACAGATAAACTAGCTATTATAGTAGTGAAATATTTTTGAGAGTAGCTAACCTCCCTGTACCCCTGATGTGAAGGACCCAGCCATTATTCCCCAGATAGTTTAGATTCAGTAACTCAGAGACAGACGAAACTCAACTTGAGAGCACACTACGGTACTACAACTTTGGACACAACATATATTTCATGCTTTGCACTTAGAATTCTGTTATATTCTTCAGGTCACAATTGCAAAACAGGAATTTCAACAGACACATATCATGCATACATGCTCTGACATTGCAGTGTCATCTATGGCTGATGGAAAAGTAAAAGTAAGTTTCTGTCATCTTTTTTAATTATTTGCAATGAGTTCTGTGTATGATAAAATGTAAACTGAAAAACACTGAGCATAACTTGCAGTTGCACAGGAAAAGTTATCAATGTATTTTACATTACTTTAGATATGGAACTCTTGAACTTTACTGTGAAAGTATCAGGTTACAAAAAATACCTTGATGCAACAGTAACCCTGGTAACAAAGCATTCTCAAAATACTTCATATAAATTACCAATTCTACATAATCCCATGCAGACTTCAGTTAGTGTGCTCATACTAAGATCAGAACACATGAAGAGTCGAATAATATACAGGCAATGTAATGCCAGGGGGTAGTGCCATTCCTGCATATTATGTCATTACCTGTCTACTAGTATTGGTGAGAATATAGCAACCATTTTTGCATAAAGTCCAAAGGCTGCCATATGGTAAAAGAGGGAGACTAGATTGTTCTTGGGGCATGTTCTCACTCATGAGCATGTCCCTTTGGCTTCTCATCAGTGTTTTAATCTCCATACCTACCAATAACAGAGACAGATGCATGCCTTGCTTCTCAGGCATTAAAAGGTCACTTTCCCTTCTGATAGCACTGTGTGTGGACTCATGATAACAGAAGTCAGTAGATGGCTTTAGTGCCCACAGAAAGCCCAGTGGGAATCTGGCTAGACCTCTCATTTTGTTTCCAAATCTTTTATAACTGTTTCTGGTTGATATGATGGCTCCAAATCCAAAGTGCAAGGCTCACTACTAAAACTTGAAACATTTCACGAAATAAAACGATATTCAAAAAAATAAATAAATAAAACAATTAAAAAAAAAAAGTAGCAAATTGTGAAAAATCACTGTTCCTCTTTCAAGAGAGCCTCTCTGTATCCACCAGTGTGTGGATGTACTTCCACATCCCTGACACTTATGTATATACACTAACATCAACATTCTTCAGAAGATGGGGAAACCTCTGTGATGCCAAAACCTTTGTAATAGTGTATTTCTACCTCATTCACACTTGTAATTCCATATTTGAGAGGACAGCAGTTATGTTCTCACATTCTGAACAGGCAACCAGTTTTAATATTTTATATCTATATCACCCGCATATAAATATACAGTAGTCATCTGGAGACATCTGTGGACATGCTGTCTGTGGGTTAGTTTCACATAGGTTGTTATTGTGACTGTTTTGGTGGACAGTGTCCTAGCCATAGATGCTGCATTGCCTATGCAATAGCCCCGGCTGTGTATACTAGGGTTCCTATTGAATTGTCGACAGCTTAGGTTGTCAAATGCATAATTATTGACACCTATGTGTCGAAAGCTTACAATAGCAAATGGCCACATCATTGAATTATTTCCTTGGGAAAGAATTTGCTTGGCCGTTATCAGGGATTTGCCCTTTCACCAATGTAGAGTGATCTCAGAGTTGGTATATTTAGTTAGGGGGGAGTGGGGGGGTGCAGCCTCCCACTTTGTTTGGGTGTGTTTGTTTATTTTGTTTACGGACAGCCACCCAAATTCTTTCCCTAGGAAAGAATTTGATGATGTGGCCATTCGCTATTGTTAGCTTTCGACAGTTAGGTGTCAATGTTTTAGGATTCGACAATCTAAGCTGTCGATGTTATGATATAGATGCATATACTAGACTATTGTAACATAATGTGCTTCAGAAATGTTTAGCTGTAGCTGATTTAATGCTTGTATTCTGTGCACTCAGTACTGCAGGATCTCATGGTTATTCCACGGTTACTTGCATTTACTTAGTGACACTGGCTTGCTTTGTGACGTGATTCACAAAAAGGTCTGTGCCCTGTACTATACTCTACAAAAATGCTTGTGAATCACCCAAATTGCCAGTCATGATTTGTGATTTCTCAGTTTCTACTTGATGCACAGCTGCATATTTTGTGAATCCCTCAGCCATTTGTATTGTGGTCTTTTTGTTTGCAAATTTTGTATGGCTAGAGAGTTTCTCCTCAGGAATTCACTACAGATGATATCTTCCCAGTTGGTCCTTGTCATGGAAAAAGAAACAAAACATGAAGGACACAGCCAGATACATAAACACTGTACACTTATGATGCTTATATGAAAGTCAAGACACATAATCCAAGTGCCATTACTTAAAAAATAAAGTGCAGTTGCAAAAACAGTACAGTGAATCAATATTTGCTTTAATGCCATTAAAGACTTTTGCTCAGGATTTTTATCCCACTTGTACCACTTGATTACACATCCCATTCTCCTCAGCTAGTTGTATATACTATCTCTGAGATTACTGCAACTCATATTGAGGCTATCACTCTAAGGAACTGATCCCCAGATATAGCATACATTCCCTATGTTTGCACATTCAGTTTTGCATTCCAAGAATTGCATTTAAATTTAATGGAATTTCACCACAATCCCATACATTATTTAATTTTCAGTTTATATTTTTTCTAAGATATTTGAGCTAATCACAATTGCATCATTTTGTGATTTTTATATATAGTGACACCTATGTCTTTTTTGGGCAGATGGGGTGGGCTGGACTTTGCATTTTGATTTGCTTTCCTAGCTGGGTGCTGCATGGAAGTATTTTAAGGAACAGACAGGTGTGGGCTGGACTTTGCATTTTGATTTGCCTTCCTAGTGGGGTGCTGCATGGAAATGATTTAAGGAACATTTTGTTTGCTGTTTGGAAAGACAATTCTTTGTTTGCTGGATTCCAAAAGAATCATAGCAGTACAGCTGATCTTGCCTGTTGAGATTAAATTAATGCCCAAACATTTTTAAAGAGTTACCTCCATGCCCCCCACATAGCAGTGATGGACAGTAGAAGGAGGAAGAATAACACAATGCTGACAGGGACTTGTGATTGCTGATGTTCATATTATAAGAATGCAATATGCTTTTAGCTTGCTTCATGCTTTGTATCTTTTCATTTTTTGTAGTTTTCTTTATCAGCACCTGGAACCCTGTTTGCTTATGACATTACCATTCTTATTCTGTCAAAGCATATTCTGCAGTCTGACATTATCTGTACAGCATAGATTCTCATAGTGCACTGTCTTTATGGTTGCCATCTATTGAGTTTCATCCATTTTTATGATCCCATTCCATAATTTCCTATACTTTCACCTTGATTATCCAAGAAATATTGTAACGTAGTGAATGTTTTTATACATACTGAAAATGATTGTTATTCACTAAACAGACTTATGCATTTATTAAAGAACTGTTTTCATGTGTGATCTAAGGTGGTACTCATACTGGTGAGGGGTTTGTAGCTCAGGACACTAGGGACATTCGTCCACTCATTGCATAGGTTCATAGGTAAATACTGGGCAATCAGCCTGCAGACTGTTATACTACTAGCCAATATCCAGTGACCAGAGGTGAGAATCAGAACATTGTACCTTGTGTCTGGGAGGTAAATGACTTAACTGTCATGCCAACACCCAACCCCAACAATTAGATAAAAGAGAGAAGGGTGTTTAGAATGGCATATGTGAGTGCTGCAGCTTTTTGCTGCTTCCATTAATTCTGGTGTTGCAGCTTATTGGAGAGCAATGTCACCAGGAGACTTCAGAAAGGAAATTAATTTTTTAAAACCATCACCACTGATATGTTGAGTTACCTAATGAGTAGTCATGTTCCTCAGGGTTTCAGTCATCAGCATACACCACAAGGTTTGGCAGCAAGCTGATTGGAGGTGAATAACTGAAGAAATCTGAGAGCTGGAGCTTATCAAACATGCTTTTACTATTTCAGTACCACTAGTATATAAAATAACAGATACATCTAGGAGTTCAACTGAATTAATAGAGCTAATTAAATGGAATAAAGATGCCTATTAAGATTATCTGGGAAAGGAGTACGTTCCAGCAGACAGCTACACAGTCTGTAAAGCCTGTTTTATTGTATTAGTTGCATTTTATGGCACAGCACATCTGTGCTTTAATTTATATTGCCAGAAACTTTGTCTGTGATACCATCTTTGAAGGAGATCTACTGTTGGATACAATTCGGACAAGATATTTAGCAGTTAGAGTCTCCTTTTCTTTTTCAATGTGTTTTCCCTATGCTTAGGGAGTCAAGTCTACACCATTAGACTTAAGCTCATTTGTTCCCTTGTATCAGGTATCCTCAACATGGGGATGAAAGCCATCAGCTGGTGTAGTCATTCGGTCAGCCATGAAGCTGCTTTTTGTCCCTGACTGCATCCCATCCTCTGCTTGCTTGCTTCATTTGCCTTTTTCCCCAGCCTATGTTAGTCTGGCTCATTTTCAGACCAGAAACCTATGGCTCCATACTGAGTCAGGCCAGGAACTACAAGCCATCCATCCCTGCCACTGTCAGCTTACATCATTTTGGACATGGATACAGAGATATTTCTATTTAGCCATAATCCTATCTCCCAGGTGGCTGACCTATGTATCAGTTTACTAGTGGGGTATTCGATGTATTCCCAGTGGTGGTTGGTGACTTCAAATCAAAGGGGGGCTGCAGGAGACAGGTGAATGGGTGTGGTCAATGGGAAGGGGTGTGGCAAACTAGAAAGGGGAGGGGCTATGCTCAAAACCACAAAAACTGTAACTTTAATTAAATACGCTGCCCTGGGTGCCAAACCATCATTATGAGAGTCCAATCAAAACAAACTGAAGTGTAGAAGAAAAAAAATATCTAGATGGAAGCAGAAAAAATAAATTACTTTTTAAATACATTACTGGAATGCCAATCAAAATCAATTATAAGAAAAACAAGCAGCACTCAGCTCAAATCACTTCTCCTTGCACTGCAGTTCTAATTATAATTTATATTCAACTTTATTAAAGTACAAAGTAACATGCTGAAAGTAGCAGTCTCTGTGATACGCTCACTTGTAAAAATGTTTCTTATCCAAAAAAGACCTGGTGCCTGACAACTATCTACTTGCTTCATAGGGAAAACATGATTAAAGTAAAAAATGAACAGCAAACAGTTACAGGCCACCCTCTCAAACTCAGGAACCTCACATGGCCTTCCTGAAAACAATGGAGGGGATAAATGTATCTCCAAACACCATCATACTAGGTGACTTCAACTACCCTAATATAGACCAAGCCCAAACACTCTAGCCCAAAGGTTCCTGGAGTTCATAAACTCAAATGCCATGGAACAACTAGTCACCATCCCCACAAGAGGAGAAAACATACTTGATCTCATCATCACGAACATGGGATCACAATGTTCAACAGGTCCTCATCCCGCCCCCACCTGAAATAAAAAGACCACAGTGAAAAACCTTTAAGGCCCCTGAGCCAGTGGACAAATGCCTTCTACCAGCACCTACAGGACTGCATGGATCAGGCAATCCCAAACAGAACTAAGACTCTTTAGTCAGGTGGACCCCAGCCATAAACAGGCTCTACAACAAAAGGAGGAAGCTACTACAAGATAGAGCAAAGATCATTATAAGTAAAAAACTAAGCTCTCATAAAATCATCCAAGGCAAATTTTGAGAGAAAAATCGCCAAGGACTCAAAAAACAATCATAAGGCCTTCTTTAGCTATGTTAGAAACCTAGGAGGAAACTCCCAGATATGCTCAGAATTAGTTCAAAATGTGAAGATTACTGAACCTACACACATTGCCAACATTCCCCCAAAGGAGAGATATCTATACCAGAGGATTGTAGCCCCCAAACATCTCCAACCCAGGTGAGAACTGCTCTCTCCCAAGCAAAAGCACAGCATCCATGGGACCGGATGGTGTCCCAGGCTACTCAATGAGGAATTAAACCCGCAGTTAGGACAGCTGTTTAATCTTAGCCTCACCTCAGGATACATACCCAAGGAGTGACTGTGGTCCCCCATTAGCTTGACAAGCCTTATCTGCAAAGCCATGGAGAGGATCATAATGGAACTCATAAATAAAGACATAGGGAACTTGCAGACTTTGGATCCAACCCAGTTTGGCTTTGTCAAAGGCAGATCATGCCTTTTAAACTTGGTTGACTTTTGAGACAGTCACCAAGGCCATTGATGAGGAAAGGCAGTCCATACAGCCTACCTTGACCTGGCAAAGGCAAAACTCATCAGCTTGAATGTAAACCCATACATCACAAGATGGGTTGCAAACTGGCTAAGTGACAGAACCCACAGGGTCAGAGTTGCTGGAGCCATAAGTGGTGTCCCACAGGGCTCAGTCCTGGGTCCACTCTTGTTCGGCATCTACTTTTCTGAAGTACAAGCAAACACAGGAGGGTTATGGCTGACAAAGTTTGCAGATGACTGCAAACTGGGTGCCATAACACAGATATCATTCAGAAGGGCCGGATAACTGGTGCCAGAGCCATGGCCTATAGTTAAATGCCAAGAAATGCATAGCAAGGTTACCTAGCTACCATATAGGTGGCAATCCACTGAGCACAGAAGAAGTCATCAGGATCTGGGGACGACACTCATGTTGCTAAAGTGGTTAGGAAAACCTTCTACATTGCCCACCTGATCATGAAGGTGTACTCATCACTCATTAGAATGATTGAGTTGTATCTGACCCGACACCTGCAGCAGCTGGAAAGGCCCCAAAAGTTCCTCACCAAAAGGATAAAGGGTCTCAAAATATGTCTTATGCTGCCTGACTGAAAGAACTCCAGCTCTATTCAGTCTCATAGGTGACCTGTGCCTGACATATAAGGCCATGTAAAACCCTGATTTGATGAATATGCTTCACCTCAAAAATCTAGATCCCTCAGAACCAAGACTTAAACCTTGACATGGAGGGACAGATTCATCACCCAGAGACTCCCTATGCTGTGGAACAAAATCCGGTACATGTGAGGCAGAGCACGCTGGCCTTGTTCAAGAGGAATCTTGACCAATGGATGGGATTACTTCAGTGTCAAAACTACAGGGGGTGAAAGCCAAATAACTATGGGCTAGGCTTATAAATGCCCTTGGGCAGATAGCCTAGTATGAACCTATGAACCTATAAACAAGAAACAAGCTCAAGATGCATTACTTACAGGATTACTGTACAGGTAATGGACCACACATGATAGATTGGCATTCTGTTTGGTTTTGGTTTACAGGTAAAGCCTGCAAAGATGACTGCAAGTCTCCAACAAATGTAATGAGCTTCTTAAAATAATGTAAATCTGTCCTTTATTACAAATACTGCCATATGCATTTCAATACCCAAGGCTTATACATTATCTAGCTATGTAAGTATTCTCTGCATGGCAACAACAGAAAGGCTTTCAATGTTGGCAATTCTTTAACAGTATGTTTATTAAAGCTTACTTGCATCTTACAATCTCAGACAAGCTTACCTGATTGTCATTAAAGCATTGCTACTTAAACACAGAGCAACAGGCACTTTCTGAGTAATAATAAGCATAAATCAACAGTATAAAAATATGATAAAAACCAGAACACTCTTCCAAATCAAGGACAGAATAAAAGTAGCACTTGTGTCTACCTTGGATGAGGGGATACTCTGCACATTTGCACTGCATAACTGCTGCTTGCCTTTTCTTGGACACATCCAGAGTCACTAAATGGGGGAGTGGGGTGCAACAAATATGTAACAATTTGAAATGTCTCTGGCTGACTGTGATGGCCCTGACACATTTGTCATATCTCTCAACCTCAGAACAAGAAATATGGACAGAGCCATACATAGAAGTGGGACAAAGGCCCAAAAATAAGAACAATTTTTAAATATTGCTCTTATAAACTTAGAAAGATAATAGAACAGTAGGCCTTGCATTAGTATGAATTTTCTGAAAGGTACGAAATCTGAAACTCAAATGTCTGTCATTATTTTCTAACTTCAGTCTTTAATGATTTGCCACTAATTTGCCAAAAAACACAATTTTATGAAAATGGACCAAAAATGTGATATAAAAATATAAAATAGCCACGCAATACAGCTGGGAACCTGTCAAAAAAGGGACACTTTTTTAATATTAGTACTGCTGACTTGAGCAGCTGACAAAATAAAATAATCTACACACATTTCTGAAATAAAAGTAATCTATAACTCTGATTATTACAGTTATTTCTTAATTGTAAGCCAACCATGTTTAAGGGAAGAGCAACATTTTGAGCCAAAATCGGGGACAGTTGAGAGGTTTGGATATGCCTAATTCTATAAAGCAATTTATTTGCACGTACCTCTCAACCTGTTAATGCAGGAAATCTGGATAAGTCCAAATGTACTGGGGAACATATAAACAGTACTATAAATTGTTGTATAAACTGAGACAATTGATAAAATAACAGGTCTTGCTTTAGCATGCATTTTTCTGAAGGTTATGAAGTCCGAAACTCAGTGTCTGTCATTATTTAGTGACTTAATTCCTAAATTATTTGCCAGAAAACCACACATTTTATGAGGAACAAACCAAAAATAAGAAGCAAAAATCTATTCATTCTGTGAAAATCTGGACAGTTGAGAGGTATAGTTCAGCTGGGGCTGTCTTTGAGTTTGCCACCCTTCCCCCTCGCAAAAAGCCTCCCCCCTGCAGCCATTCCGACGAACCATTACTTGGCTATTTCACCCTATTTACCATAAACACTAATGTGCATACTGCTTTACTTCTACGATGATTTGGACTTCATTTGAAAGTTTTATTTTGCATTTTACAGCACAAACACTAAGACATCTGCTAAATAAAGCAATGCAATCTCACAATGAAAACAGACTTGGCATTAAAACTTCTCTGCCCTTGAAACTCACATTCATTGAAACCCACATTCAAAGAAAATACATTTTACCAGTGGTAGATAAAGATTAACTGTGGGCTGTTTTCAAATCATAGGCCTCTTGCACATGAAACATACACGGGGTCTTTGATACACCTTCCTGATTGTATTAAATTATATTCCTTGTACAATATAGTACAGTTGTTAGAGCACGTTTTAAATTTGTTTTGAACATTTTTCCAGTAAACAATAAAACAAAATGCATGCACCAATAATGACAAAATTGCCCAATTCAGAACATTTTTCCAGTAAACAATGAAACAAAATGCATGCACCAATAATGACAAAACTGCCCAATTCAGAACATTTCTATCATAAAAGTCTACTCAAACTTCTACAGTCCACTAGTATCAGTAAATATGCACGATCTCTGAAGAAGTAAAAGTCATCTAAATAATTCCACATTAAAGAAATCTGTAACTAATGAAGACGTTGCTGCAAGCAAACAACTTTATATTTCATTGTTTCATCTACAAATAAAGTGCCTGTTGCCCTTGAGGAATAAATTGCCTAAGTTGCATTAAAAAATGATAAGTTAGTAATATTGCAATAGGGAATGGATGGCAAACTGATAACAGGTGCATTGTTACTAGGTATCTTCACCAAAATGACTGCAGCATCCACCCCCTTTACAATACAGTACAGTATAAGCAATGCATCTGACTACTGTGGGAGTCGAACCCACAGCCTTCTGCATCAAAAGCAAGTATACTACATATTGTGCTATTAACAATGCAAGCAGACTTGGCATAAGCAGCACTAAACTTTTGTTCCCCTGCAGCTCTCAGCTTCTTGCAAAATCCACTTGACACTCAGCTGCATCTCTGAATTTTGCAGCACAAGAAATCTGGAAAAATCCAAAATTGGGGGGGGCAAAAGACCAAAACATAGGGACACATTTTAAGCATTGCTTGTATAATGTTGGAAAGTTGTTAGAATAAAATGCTGTGTTACCACCATACATTTCACTGCCAAGTATTGAACCCAGGACCCTGTGCAAAACAGTCAGAGCAACATACCACTATGCCAAATCATCTGTTTTATGAAAGAAAAGAAGACTGAAACTTAAATGGCTACCATTTAGTGAATTCAGTTCCCACCATAGCTGTCAACATCTTAGCACAAAACACCTGAACAAAGCCAATAATGGGGGAATACAGCCCCCAAACATATTCAGTGAGTTAAGTTATCACCATAACTCTCAACCTTGGCACAAAAAACATGAACGAAGCCAATAATGGGGGAGTACAGTCCAAACATCCATTGAGGACACCAGAGCAAACCCACACAAACACAGGGAGGACATGCAGACTCCACACAGAAGGCACCCCAGGCAATAATTGAACCAGACAACCTGTAGCTGTTAGGCAACAATGCTACCACTGCACTACTGGCTGTGTTAAGTAACAAAAATACAGAAACCACAGATCTTATGAGGTACAGAACAATTATGAGGCAAAAATCTGAAAATGTTTTACAAATGGTTGTGGGTAGGGAATTCAGGCTCTTGTCACTTGGGCCCAAGGTACAGGGTTCAAGCCTTATTCTCTACCCGCCACCATGTAGTAACTGGGGCATTTCACACACACACATACACACACACACACACACACACACACACACACACACACACACACACACACACACACACACACACACACACACTCATGCAGACATGCACACACGCACACACTACCTGCAAATCCTCCATGGCAGCTACATCTGAATCTGCAGTAGCGATTCATGGTAGCTAAGTCCCCGTACACACTCCTCCATGAGCGGTAGCGATTCATGACAGATAAGTCCAATATCTGCAGCAGCTATGTCCCATACACACACTCCATTGAGCAGCAGCGATTCTATACATGGCAGCTAGTCCAATGGTGATTCTGCAGCAGTCTGATGATCACCTGTTATTGTCCTCCATAACAGCCTGCCCGCGCAGGCTTTCTGGGTCTCCTCACGAGACATTAGTAGGCTGGAGGCTCCAGCCTGCAGGTGATGCAGTCCGGTGTTCTTCCGGTCTGTGAGGTTGTCACTGCACAGACCTCTGGGCTGGCAGGGCAGAGTTCCCTGCCTTCCCTATCCGGACTGCCTAACAGAGCAGTCTGGAGCTCAGGAATGAAGCATGCATGTGTGCGTGTAATTCTGGACTGCCTAACACAGCAGTCAGGAACTAAGCACGCATGCGTGGAGTTCCGGGACTTCATACAACTTTGTTTTACTTTTATTTTTTATTTTCTGCAGTGGGGGAATTTATTTTATTCTTCTTACAGGTGGGGGAAGCTGCAGTCCTGCAGTCCTATAGCATGGGCTGCCTCTGTGTATTCCTCTGTAGAATGCATGCTTCCACATGAATGCGATGGGGCAGTTATAATCACCAATTTGGGAATCTAAGACTATGCCCCCAAATCAAGTTGACAAGGAATCATGTCTGCTGCTCCATGGAATGGGTGAGACAGCCTTAGTTACTTGCTCCCATCCTTCCCAGCTTTGAGCATCTGAGCATCTACTCAAAATAGGGTCATCTGCGTCATAGTCAGGTTTTATCTCTGTACATCCCAGAGATTGAAAGCGTCTTCTTTTTGGCAGGCTTTCCATGTCCTGTGATGACTTTTCTATTCTGCTGTTTTTATAGAGCACAGCAGTGAGATGTTACTTTGCAGTTTTACCAGGAAACATTTTTATTGGGGACCATTAAGATGCTGATTTCATAGTTTGAGCTATTACCAGGCCCAGACAAGTTGAGATATGAGTTGGAGGTCTGAGCAGTAGTTTGGAAGACTCAATTTCAATTCCACATGCCTGTTTATTCTTCTGTATTTACAAAAAATATTCTTCATGAGTACTCATAAAAAATCTTTTTTTTTTGCAGGCCAACAAAAACAGTGGTAGAAATGAGATGGGACATGCCAGTTTAGTCTGTGACTTCTATCAGTTGTTTGCAATATGAGGTGATTTTTGTCTTTATTTTCTACTATGACTGAAGCTCCCATCCTGCTTCCCCTAGTTTTTGTGATCAAGATGATCCCTGGGATTAGTATAGGAAGCCAACTGGCATACATCTCAAATATTTCATGATTTTGCTGTATGTCTCTGATTTTGCACATATTTTTGCCCTTTCCCCCATAAATCTATTTTCTATTAAATCACTAAGGATTACAGACAGTCAATGATGACAGAATTTAGAGTATCATGCCTCCTATAATTCAGAAATGCATATAGATACAACACATGTTGTTCTATTAACTTTTTAAGTGAATTAGAATAATATTCAAGAAAGTCCCTGATTCAGGACCTTTGCCCCTCCCATAACTTCTGGCTTTATTTAGAATTCCAGAGCACAGAAATTGTGAGGTATGTACCTGAAGCCACATGTGATGCCCCTGCACAATTATCAGGGAGCCTCAGTCCTCACCACTGGCAACAGTGAGGGACATACATACTGGGAGGAGGATGAAGTACACACACAGTAAAGTAAAATTTCCCTTAAGAGCACACAGAGCCCACAGTTAGACTGGGGCTGGTTTCTCCCTCTTTCTCCAGATCCCCAATAAGACTCCCCACTGGCACAGCTGTAGGGTTAAGATCTCAGCTGAGTGGTCAAGCCAAAACCTCTAGCACCCTCTCTGTCCAACCAGTGCTTTGTGTTCATGCCCAAGTAGCTGACACACACACTCTTTGAGATTTGATTTATATACAAACACACACACATGCACACACAGGCATACACACACACACACACACACACACACACACACACACACACACACACACACACACACACACACACACACACACACACACACACACACACACACACACACACTCGCGCACACATACACACACCTTGGAAAGGCTGGTACAGGTTTACTAGCTATTCCCCCTTGTGTCCAGACTATAAGGTAGTTATCACTGCCACCAACCACTCTTATCAGCTACTATAGGCCCTTAACAAAAGGTGTCCAATTCTACTGTGTAATGTTACTAATCATCCAAATGGTAGTTTTGACCAAGCGCCAGGCTATTAGGAGTGGCCTGTGCAGTGTCATCAAATACATATGCAAGTAGTCTAAGAACTTAAATATGTCTCTCAAATATCAGCCACAGATATAGGTTTAAATATATTTAATAATACATAATAAAAGAGCAAGACAGAACTCAATAAATCAACACAATAACTTCAGAGTTTAAAATCACAGGAAATATTTTAAAACTTCAGAGTTCAAAAGCACAGGAGATATTTTAAAACAACATTGCAAGACAGTCTCAAATAAATACAGAAAAAATCTAAACTAATCTTTATTATATTCCTATCTATATATACTATGCCCTAAATCTTACTTACAGAGCAAGCCAAGTGAAGATGGTAATGATGATGAGTGGATGTTCTTGCTAGGTTCAAGACAAAATATAAAATACACAGTCTCTCTAAGAGAGTTCTTAAATTAATATCAAATATTCCTGCTGGGTTAGCTTGGATGACATTACTTTTTGTCACCTGACTTAAGTTCCCAGGCTAAACCCCCAGTGTCCAACATTTAACATCTCTGTGTGAAAAATATATATCTCTCAGATGTTTGCTCAGAAATGGAAGTCACAAAACAATAAAACTCTTTTACATTTTAAACCTAGTAATTACTTCTCTCCAAGACAATACAAAAAAACTTCAAGCACTAGACACTGTGTCCGCTACTGAACTGAAACTGAGAGATAACATCTCTTGTTTATGCCTCAGCTTTAAAGTAACTTAACCTCAACTATTCTTAAATTATGCAGGTTAATCTTCTATGTTCCAGCAGGGTACACTGTACATCTCTGAAGCTCAGTGCATAGCATACAGTTCTGTATAAATCATATCAATATTCACAAATGACATAGAATTATTTACAAAATTCCAGATAGCTGGGCTGGCAGCATGACACCATGCTTCATCCACTCTGCCTGACATAGTGGGAAAAAAATAAAACGCACCTATGTATCTAGATCGAAAGGAATACAAATGCTGGAGCAGATAATCACTTTGCAATGTCTCTTAATGTCAGTGTTTCTAAAAATGACTTGGTCTCATTGGACTATTTAAATAACAGTCAACAGTTACTGCTGAAGCAACATGCTTTATTGGATGACTCAGTGGTGACCATAAGCTGGGAAACTTCGGAAATCTTCTTCCATTATTCATTTTTCAGTGGGGTTTACAACTAACTATTTGAAGTGACTGCTGTTGACTTGCATGTGGTCACAAGGTGGCAGAATGCTGACTCAAAATATATCGACTGCACTACAGTGAATGGGTAGTGTAGTTCGACTGTCTGAGTTCAGCACTGTGCACAGAGATCGCTGTTCAGTGAGAAAAAGGGAATTAACCCATTTCCTCACTCTAGTGTGATCTCGGAGTTAGTATATATAATTTAAAGGGGGTATTGGGGCACAGCCCCCCCACATGGGAGGTGCAGGGGGGCTTGCCCACCTGCAAAATAGTAAAATACATGTACCATTGACTAGGGAATGTCATGGTATGGTAAGCTGATAGCATGGGTGACTGACATCACCTCCTGCTATGTTGAATATATCGAGCTACAGATATCAATATATTTGACCTGGCCCCATTTTCTCTGTTTTGGATTCAGGATTTTGGGTCAATGTATGCAGTTTCAAGGTTTAAAAGTAAACCATTCAGTGGACATTATAATTATATGTATTGTTAGAGGCTGTAAGCATCAGCAGGGTTTCATTCTGCTTTGAAATTTGTAAGATATAACCTCCTTGACATGCTGGGTCACAGACAGACAGACTCTACAAGATATAAACTGGTTTGATAGTTTTTGGGGAACACTTGTACCTTGCTTATGGACTATGAAAGATTTATGGAGTAGCAGTATTACTTTCCTCTAAGGTGGGGTTATTGGAATTTAGAAAATTATGTTGTGGAAGAGCCATGTTGTTGACAGGGAAGTGTATATTATACATGTACTGTCTGTATACCAATATCAGACTTATTGGGTAGGAAATTGCTTTTTATATCTCTTTACCCTTATTTGTATGGATCTTTTCCTATGGTACTATTACATTTCATTGGCCCACAAAACATGTTCTCTTCATTGTCTATGCAGTTGATGTTTGTATTTGCTGTCAGGTGCTATGAATGGCCAATTTAAGTTCAGTATTCACTAAGCTGCACATCCTTCAGGGCCAGACCTGTAGGTGAAACATTTGCCATCCCTATAAAGATCTTATTCTTCTGTTTAATTCTGGAATTCACACCAGAGCAGTGTCCCAGACCTATGCATTGAAACTGAAATGTTTTCACGACTTCATGACCACAGGGCTTCCTTCTATCAGCCCAGAAGTACACAGTGATCAATCCATTCAAAATCAATTTGTTACATAGATGTAGGATAAGGTGGTTAAGCTATTCTACTTTGTGATGTAAACACATTGTACATAAAGACTAATATAAGACCACTTAGTGAAAGTATTGGTCATTGCTAAAAACATATTATATAATACCATTTTGTATGAGTAGTTAGGAAGTCACATGCAGTTAAAAATACACCTTCAGTGCCATATATACTATTACAACAAAACAGTAATTACTGAGAAGAAATCAATACATCTAGAGCAACAGGAACTTTATGAATTAAGATTCTACTAACTATTAATAGCATGCGCATCTATAAACAAATGGTTAAGGAGTATTTCCCTCAGTTCACTGTACTTAACCAGGCTCTCAATATTAGCAGCCAGATCTTTTCAATTAGTAAGATTAGTCTTGCTAAAGGCATTTTCACTGGTCATTGAGCCAAGTATGGCTCTCAAAAGGGTAAGCGCACCTTGAACACTGGTTTTCAGAGAGCAACTTCTTTAAGTTTATGTGCAAGTTGAAGGCAATAATTATTATGCAAGAGCTTGTAAGTGAAATAGTCAGGCATTAGGATACATATGGCAGTTATGGAAAGCCTACCAGCTTTGCTAAAGAGATGTAATGATGGCCAGATATCATACTAAATCAACTCAGTATATGGATAGGATGCACTTTCATATTGTCATGGTATATGGTTCCTTTGCTCATGACTATATGATGATGAGAATAATTGTTGTTCTGTCACAAGTAACCAGTAAAATGGATGGTATGGGACTGTCATTGATGGAGATGGAGGTATCATTGATTGATGGTCATTTCGTGAAGAAGTCTCATGGTTATTTGTTTTAAGAGGGGATAATATTTTTGCAGGTAGTATGTCTGACACACTATATAAAAATGATTTAGCTCATTAGTTTTCATCTCTGCATAGCTATTTAATTAACAGGGATTTAACCATTTGGAAGAGAATAGCATTGATCTATGTATGACCAATGGTTTGAAGAAATATCTTTTCCACTTTTCTTGTATGTGAGAAGAATTTGCCTGTTATTCCTTTCCAGGGAAACAGATTTATTCAGTGTGTATTTAAATAATATGGGGGATAATTGCTTAATCTGAAATTGAAGGAGATGATGTCTTCCTTGTGCAAATATGATAACAGAGATATTACACATCCCATCTTCTTTGTTCATTTACCATATCTTTGCATGAAACTCTAGTTCTCCCCTGCAATCAATTCTGTGTAAATGTTGAAAAGGTGACACGTCTAGGAAAGTTAGAGCAGGAATCATTTATCTACCTGATCAAATTACCTGTCACTTGTGTCATGTGTTCCACTATGGCACCCATTGCCTCCTTGGGAGACCTTTTCAAACAATAGCTTAAATTTAATTCTTTATGTTGGAGCTTGGATACAATTTCAGGACCATTACTCTTTTATTTATTTTTATAATGCTAAGGTTAAACTGGATGAAGTTCTAAAAGGGATGAAATTCAAAATACAGCTACTATGTTTTTCTGAATTGTTGTTTTTCTTCTGTGAGGGACTTTCTCTTTCAAGAAAGAGCATTTATTGAGCTAAAGATTCAAAAAATTCCCCATCCAGGTTCAACCTGTTGTTGGACATTGCCCTTTCTGCTTTTAGAGGAGTGCTGTCTGTTTCATGGTTGTCAGCAATGAGGTGGAAAATTCTAGCATTAAGCAATGAGAAGACATACCTGGTATTCATAAATGAAAAAAAATATATATAAAGTACTCCTTAATGCAATCACATGCTATTTTTGACCTTTATAGAGACTGAATGTGTCTAGTTATGCCACTGAACAAAACATATTTTCATTTCTAGAAATATAATTATCTTTGTTGTAATCACATTCCCTACACACCTCAGCCGCTTTTGTACAGAAAATCAGCAGATGCACTGTTCCTTAAAAGTGCTGCTGGTAATTATATTTCTAGAAGTACAAAATGTGATATAATTCCTCCCCGCGGTCGAGTGAGCGTTCAAAAGACATGCATTGAATGGGCGTGCCTTCGTTGAAGGTTGGGCGTCGGGCTGGCAACTCGACACCATAAAAACCAAGTGCCAATCATTAGCGGACCGGATTTCCGCTGTGGCCGAAAGACAAACAACAACAACAAAATGTGATATAATCAGGAATATTTTATTTTACTACAGGAAGGAAAATGTGGAGATTGAAAGAAAAAGAAATGTGGAAGAAGAACTTTCAGCGGAATAGTCTGAAAGGGGAGTTAAAGGGGATGCAGGAGAGGATGTTTTTGTAAAACCAGATGTAAATAGTGGACATGAAAAAGAAAGGAGTAAAAAAATATAGACATTTTACCAAATGACATTTAAGAACAGAAAGATGATGAAGCAACAGTGAAGGGGGTCTGTACTAAGAAAACTAATACTGATGGCCAGAATACAATGAAAAGAAAGTATAAAGAAGAAAGGCACATTTAAGAATAAAACAAAAATATGTTATAGGTTTCAAGGGTTTATCCTTGAATGTTGATAGCATAACTTTTTGAGGTGTAAATAAACTTTATATTGGATAAAAATTAGTCAGAGACAGATAGATGTGATGTTTGCTTGGGGATCTTATAGGCATTATAAGCTGAAGAATGTTCAGGAGTTTTTTTCCTGCTCTGATCCACAGCGCCTCCTTCCTTGTACCCAACTGGCAATTCAGATCCCTAAAAGAAACAGACCTGTGGCAAAATTATTCCTCTAAGGGGAACGCCAAAATGAAGGAGGGGTGCTATCAGCTGCTTGAGCTCAGATATTTCCATCTTAGTCACAACATCGCCTTTCTGCCTGCACACTGCATCTGAAGGGTTTGGTGTGTAGCAGGCATGTGTGAGGGTGTGCTTCCCACTATTATATGAGAGATTTCTCCTAATGGCCTTGCCCCTTGTGAAGGTGAGCTTCTGCACTGATCCTCAGTCTAATCTAGAGAATCTAGAGTACGCAGACCAGACATACAGTCAGCAGCGTCCTTAGGTCAGCTGGTGCCCTAAACAAAAAAAAAGTTTACATGCCCCTGCTTCAATGCCAGGTTTTTGTGATATAAAAAAAATGAGACCACAATAAATCATTTCAAAACATTTCCCAACTTTAATGTGACTTATAACCTGTACAATTCAATTGAAAAACAAATTTGTTTGGGGAAAAAATATAAAAAATAAAAAATGTACAATACACTGGTTGCATAAGTGCGCACACCCTTAAACTAATACTTTGTTGAATCAGTTTTTGGTTCAGTCTTCTTGGGTACATACCTGCCATCAATTAAAGAGAGTCTGATTAACCCCAAATAAAGTTCAGCTGTCCTAGTGTGATTTTCCTGACATTTACTAAGTTGCCTGCTACAGCAAAAGCCATGGTTCACAGAGAGCTTACAAAGCATCAAAGGGATCTCATTGTTGAAAGGTATCAGTCAGGAGAAGGGTACAAAAACATTTCCCCAGCATTGGATATGCCATGGAACACAGTGAAGACAGTCATCAAAAAGTGGAGAAAATATAGGACAACAGTGACATTGCAAAAAACTTGACATCCCTCCAAAATTGATGATAAGACATAATGAAATCTGGTCAGGGAGGCTGCCAAGAGACCCTCAGCAACACTGAAGGAGCTGGAGGAATTTCTGGCAAGTACTGGTTGTGTACTACATGTGATAACAATCTCCCGTATTCTCCATATGTCTGGTCTATGGGGTGGGGTTGCAAGACGGAAGCCTTTTCTTACACAGAAAAAATCCAGGCCAGGCTAAAATTTGCAAAACAATACATCAAGTCTCTCAAAAGCATGTGGGAAAATGTGTTATGGTCTGATCAGACCAAGGTTGAACTTTCTGGCCACAATTCCAAAAGGTATGTTTGGCACAAAAACAACACTTCGCATCACCAAAAGAACAGCATCACCATGGTGAAGAATGGTGGTGGCAGTATCCATGCTTTGGTGTTGCTTTTCTTTAGCTGGAACTAGGGCTTTAGTCAAGGTGGAGGGAATTATGAACAGTTCCAAATGCCAGTCACTTTTGGCCCAAAACCTTCAGGTGTCTGCTAGAAAGCTGAAGATGAAGAGGGATTTCACCTTTCAACAAGACAATGACCCCAAGCATACATCCAAATCAACAAAAGAATGGCTTCACCAGAAGAAAATTAAAGTTTTGGAATGCCCATACCTAAATCCAATAGAAAATCTGTGGCTTGACCTGAAGACGGCTGTGCACAAGAGATGCCCTTGCAATCTGACAGATTTGGAGTTCTTTTGCAAGGAAGAATGGGCAAATATTGTCAAGTCAAGATGTGCAATGCTGATAAACTCCTACCCAAAAAGACTGAATGATGTAATTAAATCAAAAGGGATTTCAACAAAGTATTAGTTTAAGGGTGTGCACACTTATGCAACCAGTGTATTATACATTTATTTATTTTTCCCACTACACTGGTTGTACATTTTTTATTTTTTCACCTAACAGATTTGTTTGTCTTTCAATTGAATTGTAAAGGTTATAGGTCAAATTAAAGGAGGGAAAAGTTTTGAAATTATTTATTGTGGTCTCATTTTTTTATATCACAAAACTGGCATTTTAACAGGGGTGTGTAAACGTTTTATATCCACTGTATGTCCCTCTGCCCCCCTCCAAAAAAGGTGAGCACGTTCTGCCTCGTTACTCCTATCTTTGCCCTGCCAGGTCCTTCAAGTTCCGTGTCCTTAGTAAAATTAGAGTTCTCTGGTGTACCGTCAGGGTTTTATTCTGCTTAGCACAGAGCTGGCTGTGCACAGGAATTATTCTGATGTTTACAGTAGAGGGTGATCTTAAGGCATTTAGCACTATGGTGGTCAGGACAGGAAAGGCATTAATAAGGGATTTTTTGATTCACAGATACTATGTTACAGACTGAGATGTATACGCATTAGAAAAAAATCTCCATGTACATAATGATTAATGCTGCTTTGGAATGGTTAAGTGATTTTAATTTTAGCATGGCAGATCTAGGGAGAAGTAAACAGAAATGAGTATTAATTGTGTAAGACTGGACATGGCTCATCATATCTATTAAAGACTCCATTACTTATTTAAATTCCATGTTTTCTGAAGACACAGATAACATGAAATATGCAGAATTCACAGCTATGGATCTATTCCCGGCAAACTGGAAGCACTTTTTTGTGAATTATAATAGCATTTCTACTGGTAAGAAATATGCTAAATCTGTTGTTTATTTCATGAACAAAATAAAGAAAAAAAATTTCTTGCATCAAAGTTAACCTTTCCTTTTGTAGTTGTAATAATAAAGAAATTCTTTATTAAGTGCAACACAAAATCATGCAAGCAGGGAGATATGGACAAACAGATGGTCTCGCTGATATCAGAAGATTCATCCACAGCTAGTGACATATGTTTTATAAAAGAGCTCAGTGAAGAAAGATTATTCTTGTTTATATCCATGCTTTTCATCTAGGTTTAATCAAACAGTAAAACTTCATTCTGCCATTTATCTTCTGTGCTCTTCTATGCATCTTCAGGGTTTGCCTAGGTACCGGTTATGAAATGGCAAGCATATAAGGGGATTCTTTTTTTACTACTAACTATATGATCTTGGAAGTAACAACTGTTGCTTACTTTCTTTCTTTTTTCAGCATTGAATTTTGATAGTAAATATTCAGAAATTTTATTTTGTCACAAACTGCAGCACTGCAAGACAGATGGTCTCTTCTGAAAGTTTTATGCCAATTTTCAAATTATGCTCTACAATAACAACTTTACAGACCACGATCCTAGCTTGTCATATCAAGTACAGTAGTTTGTCATTTGAATGTGGTGCCATAAAAAGATAATGTGCTGTGAAGTTATGGCTGACTGGCCTGTTTTCACAGCCTGTTTAAGACTTTCAGACATCGTTTCCCGTTTCTCAATGAGCATATAGATGCGTTGCATGCCTTTTGGCTGCCTTACAAATGATTTTTTGAGACTTCTGCACTGCCTAGTATGTTCTGTCAAAGAAGAGTCAGAAATACAGCAAGAGAACTGTTAACATTTAATTACATAGTAGAGGTACAGAAAATGGATTGACAACAAAAGTTAGTTCACAAGGACTCAATCTCCATAATGCTACCATCCCAGAACTGACTTGTGACGAATAAAACTGAATAATAGTCTGACTCCATCCTTGACCAGGCAACAAAAGCATGCAGTCTGTGATATGCTCCTAGCCCTAATCCAACTGAACCTAATCATGTTCAGTACTCATGCATATTTGGTTTAATAAAACAATGCTTAGAAAAGTCTGTTTGACTTATTATTGATCTGAAACCCTAATTCTATCTCTGCAGAATGTTACCCTTACTTGGTGAGATTCATAAAACAGTCAGCATTGTAAGCAAGGCTGATGTACTTAGTACAAGAATGTGCAAATTATATGCAATTTAAAATTAAAATGCCTCCACATTCACAAACCTCACTAGTAAACAAATGCTGTCTAGTGAAATGTTAATTGACCTGATTTTACAAGCTTGAGCTATTCAAAAAAGTGAGAAGCACCAAGATGCAGTAAGAGATTGTCCATTTGAGCGGAATATGCTTAAAAACTCTATGCAATGGCAGCATTATGCTACATTTTGAATGATACAAATGACAAAAAATAATAAATTTAGTGAAGTGTTATATAGTGCAGCATTTACAAAAAGCTAAGCAACAGCACACATGTTATAGTGTAATGGAACAAATATTCGTCAGACTGCAAATTAGATCCAAATGTGTGTTACAACGTTTGACACAATAAGCTATTCTGGACAGGTGCAGGGATAAGAGGGAGACAGTTTTCAAAATCCACAACACACACAGACGAAGAATGAAATTACACAATGGTCAGAGGATGAACAAAGTATTACAGGATGAAGCATCCACAGCATTGTTAATCCTGACTTCAGGCATCTTTTAAATGGCAAAATACTGACAGTGGTGGAATATCTCTCAAATCTCTCATTCCACACAACAGTAACAGATAAGTGTGTCATTGCATTCATTGTTATTAGTGCAACAGACTTAGGAAGGATGACCTGAGTAAAGCCAATGGCTGTCAGTACGCTTGTTCACTCCCATGTCTGTATAGTTAACTTCTGACACCAGGCTAAGGGCAGCCATGATTACAAATGTGACTGACAGGTGGATAGCACAGCAAAGTCCAGCACTGACGAGTCCAGAATATAAGATTTATGATATAGCACACAAGCTATGTGGGACAAATGTGCAGAGGCAGAGGTATGTTTATGTTTAAATAAATAAACAAATAAATAAATAAAATGTTAAAGACTGGTCCTTTACTTTGATGCCCGTATGTATGGCTTTTCATTGTGGACAGGGTGTTCAGTCCAACTTATCACTTCACGGTAAGCTGTGAGCAGAAAATGACACACAGGTCCATCACCAGACATGTACATCAAAACTGTGCAACCAAGTGTGCCAAGCTGCCCCTGAGTGCCCTTACCTGCATAAAAGCTCAACAAACTGGTAGTTGTAGGCTTACATGTAGATGCTGGAGGCAGCCACATACATCTGCACATACACTGTCCAGAAAACACATGATGATGTAATATGCACATATATGGTATAGCAAAAACAACCTCAAGTTAAGAAAAAAAAAAGTGCAGTATAGTAGCATTCATAAAAAAAGCTGTTCCTACCTCATATGGTATAAATGGCACATCTCTTTAGGTAGACAAGGTTATAAGTGACCTGGGTACCTATGTACGCTCTTATTTCATGTTTCTCCTACAGTTAGGAAATCATTTTGATTGTCCCAGTTAATTTTTAAAGGAATAGCCTCATTATCCAAGGAAGCCATCATACCACTTTGCTCTTTCCTTATCAGACTTATCATCAAATTCAGTCTCAGTTGGTATGTATAAATCCAGGAATATCACTCATGTAGAAAGACTGCAAAGATTAATAACACGGAAGATTATATACTTGGAAGCCCACTGGCTGCTGCAAGGTGACACATGTCTCAGTTTTCAAGCTATGAAAAGATATATTTCTTTTCAAAAACTAGTGGGTGCTCAAACCACTGCCATGAGGACCTCAATCTATACTACCAGAGCTGCACCTTGATGTACAGTGACCACAACAAAGGCACCTTCAACAAAACTATACATGATACATATTTGTGTGGCCTCATGTACCTGGTTATTCATAAATTTAAGCCTCCACTGACAATGTAGAACAGTGTGCCCAGAATCACCAATTCCTGTGATGTCTGCCTGCTTGTCCCTTGTCTATTGTTTATGCAAATTAGCATAGCAACCCAGTACCATGTATGTACAACTCCCCCTCACCAGCATCTTATTTCTTAATCCATTATTTTATCCTCTCTGCTGCACTGAGAATCAGCCATGACAGTGTGAACTGTAAGGTGACAGGAAATAAGTATGAGTGTACCTGATTTGTGCATCCATATGTGGGAAACAGCTGCACAGCATGTTTTATGTACTAGAAGCAAATGATGGAAATGATGCATAGACATACACAAACCATATTTCACTGCAGTTACAGATATAATCTGACATAGGACACCTAGCACAAGACAAAGCATCCATTTGTCAAAGAAAACACTCAGTCACACCAAGACAAAAACAAATACTCACACTCTGCTGAAGAAAATACATGTGTGGCACATACAGTGCTGCTGCTAATATGGTTAAAAAATAATACTGAATTTGGTCTTTGCCTAGTAGTTTAGTCAAATTCATAACCTTAATGACTTCAGCAATTTAGCTCTGTACTTCAGCAAGTCTGCCCATCCACTTTAGCCTCCACCAGCCCTTCTTCTTTTGTCTTCAGTCTTTCCCCATATCAGTGTCCTCTCTAGTGAATCTTGTCTTTGCATCATATGCCCAACGTATCTGTGGTTTACTTTTATTATTAGGCCTTCCAGTGTGCAGTCTTGATTTATTCTAGTATTGACTGGTTTTATCTTTTAGTCCACAGAATCCTCAAAAGTTTTCTCTGACAACACAATTCAAAAGCATCAGTTTTCCTTTGCAGGGCATCTTATACTCTAACTGTCACAGCCATATGTTAGTACTTGGAAAACCATAGCTTTCACACTGTGGACCTTTGTTCACAATATGATGACTTTTTCTATTTAAAACCTTACAAGTAGAACACAGCGCAGCTCAGGTTAAACTAATTGTATATGCATAATGTGACCCTAGGAAAACTGCAAATTACACACATTTTCAGGTTTAGACTTATACTGGGATACTAATATGTATTGATTAAGACTGTAAAAATGAAGGTCCATTCCAGAATACTCCAATCCCTTGTATAATTGTTATATTAGGTTAAATACACCTTAATATTTGCTTCAGTGTGGAGTTAGTACTTTCTCGAGTAATAGTCCTAAAAAAATGGAATGTCCTACCTTCTGATGTCATTGCTAACATCTGCTTTTTTTCCACCATGAAATTCCACTTAGTATCCAAGTATAAGTCTAAAGCTGAAAATGTGTTTAATTTGCAGTTTTCCTAGGGTCACGTAAAGTCATGCAACCTTGATCAAGGTGATACAACTGATATCCAACAACACACATAACTCTCCCAGGCTTTTTGAGTCCAGTTTGTGGTTTCTTAAAACTGGAATTTAAGCATGTTATAGTAATAAGCATAGCACATTGCAATGCAGAATTAAGTGCTTCTTCGCTTTCCCCGGACCATAGGTTGGATGTGGTATATAGGAACTTGCATTTATTGAGAGCTTTGTGCACATGGCTGTGGTCCGTGAAAGTAGTAAAAACAGGGTTTAACATAGTCCAAAGTATTTTAATTTCTTGATGACAGCAATGGATCCTTCACTGGGAGAGAATTACACCATTAGCAGGAGGCTTATTAAGTCTTCTAAGCCTGTTGATCATCATGGATCTGATCAGTATTAATAATAATACTACTAGTAATAATAATAATCCTCAAATATCACAGAGCAAACAAAACCTAGCATATATATGATAACAGCTTCCCTTATAGACGTACAAGAAATGTCAAAAACTGTCTCAAGACATCAGATGGTAACAATATGGCTCCACCAGTCAGTATGGATGAGAAAATGGTAGACTGTGTGAAGTGTTGAACTTCGGAATATCTCACTGCATTCTGAATGAATGTAACGACACATCAGCACTTAATATCGTAAATTATACACCCATGTGAGATCACATTAGTAGGGCAAGCTACTGACTTCCTGCTGTTTCTTTCTAGGGAACAACATAATTATCCTTTTTGTCACAGTAGGAGCTTTCCTCTCTGTGACGGAAGCAGCAGAGGAGACATGCAAGGAGCTTACTCACCGAACAGGAATTACTTAACCAGGGGAGAACTACTGTTATTACTGGAATGACCCAGGAATTCATGGAAAGTTGGTTCTAACTGCATACTGAGGCTCCCAGCCCAGTAGTAAACTGTATAATATATATATATATATATATATATATATATATATATATATATATATATGTGTATATATTAGTATCTTAGTCTTTATGACAGCAAAGTGCATAGTAGCACACAGTACACATAGACAATTTAGATGAAAAATACAGCACATCATATTACTATTTGTGCATAGAAGTCACACCTGATATTGTACATCTGACAAATTTAGAAAACAGCAATGTTTACCGTGTATATTTTCATACAATTACACGTGTCAAGCCAACCAAAGGTCTCAAGTCTTACAGTGTAGAAATAATATAAGCTTGTTTATGATCTGTGACAGCAAAATGATAATATGCTGGTAATTATGCAATTAAAGGTAATTTATATTCAAAAACATAAGCAAAACTAGATTGTTCACATATACATGCTCATTGTAAACTGAGCTTGACCAACATGAGCTACTCTTGCTGCATAAACCAATGCAGTAGTATATAGGAGTTGAAAATGATTATGACCCTATAAAATCACACCACTCGCACACTTCTAGTGTCACAAACATACACAACAACTTAAGTGTAACCAGCTGCAGTATTATATAATGATCCATCTCCCCTCATCTTTCAAAAAAGCTTTTAGTTATAGTGTCAAAGACAAATAAACATAACAAAGTTACTTGCCTCATATTCTGTGGACAGCTCAGCAGAGAAACATGAGGATAATGTAGATTTCTATTAAGTAAGAAAAGAGTTTTCAGATGCACAACAGTCTCCTTAATGAAAAAATTGAAATCAGCTTAAAAAAATCATTAAAATTCCTCAAAAAGTGTGATTTGCGTGTGACAATTTTATGCAAACAATCAGTAGCGTGTGCACTCAAAATAAAATATTACTTCAGTGAAGAAAAAATACAACATCAACTGCATTAGTACTATTGTACTGGGTAAGCATTCACATATGCAGTACACCATTAAGAAGTCAGAGAATTTAAGGTATGCAAAGAGATGAAAAAGCAAAGAACACTGCCATTATTCGTAAAACAGTATGTCATTTCATTTTTAAAGAATGGCATTATATAATAGCAAAAACTCCTAAGCAAGGGATGGATAATACAGGGTTTATCCATTCAATGTATGTGATGTGTAATACAGAGTTTATCCCTGCTAGGTATGGGATGGTCAATATAGGTTTTATCCCTCATATTTATGGGATGGGTAATTTAGGTTTTATCCATGTATGGCTTTGTCTGATTACTCAGGCTTCAGTTTCATGATGGAAACACATTAGCTGAGAATAAACCCTGCATTTCCCATACCAGGGTCTGAGTTATTGCTTAAATATCAAACTGATGTATCTTCCAGTATAAGTAAGTAGCAGGTAAATGCAGGTGTATTGTAACAGCATTCACAGGCATACAGGGAATGAACAACCCTAAGCATGACAGATATGCTTTGTAGTGTCACTCTACATTAAAGAGTGGTACATATATTGTAACTGTTACACACTGACACTACAGGTTTTGTATGCATCCATGCTGAGGGCACATGATAAAGGGTTATGATCAGAGACCCAATCATAGTTCTTTGCAGTACCTGGAACTTTATCTACTCAATGCGTTGCTAGTTACAGAAGGAAAAAAGCACAAAGTGTTTTGCTGGTGTTCAAAGCCATAAGGCAGTTAGCGACCACTGTCAGAAAGGCAACATAACACATTTTATTTTTATAGAAAGAAAGTCAGAAACAAATTACTGGTACAAACAGCAGACAGAAGGAAACCTGCTTTTAGTTTTTAACAGTGTTGTTTGCTGGTCAATACTTGCAAGTTTTACTACGTACCATGATACGCGATCTTAACAGCTTAGGCAGGGGTGCTTAATTTTTTAAGAGTGGGTCTCACACTAAAGAAGTGCTTAACTGGTTTGCCTTGTTCATAATATCAGAGTGTAATCACTATGCTCCATGCACTACAAGAAAGATCAGATTTAGGTTGGCCAGGTGTTTATATTCTTGATTTACAAGAGTGAAGCTATATAATTCTTCAATAAAAAGTTACTGGGATTTCAAGGAAATAGTGAGATTTCTACATCTAAACATCAGTCTTCTCCCCAGTGGCACTCATTTAGTTAGGTTTTGTCTGCTGGGTAGCCTTGAAATTTGGATCAATATTGAGCATACATATGCATGAAACTTATGGGATGTCAGAGTGCCTTTCAGTAAAAAGTGGGATTGGCTGAACATCTGGAGTAGTGTACATTGCAGTCTTATCAATTTGTAAACATCCATTCATTTTCTGTTAAATGGCATTGAACTAGCATGGAATAAGTTCATGATGACAGCCATTCCTTCATACCCATTTAATGAAGACAGATATTCAGGCATATAGAAAATGTAAAGGTAAATATTTGTTAATTCAGAGCATAAAGAGACAAAGTATCATTTCAAGCCAGGAGTACATTTATTTCTTTATTTAGTCATTACCCTGCAAGAGGATAAGTCAAAGAACTATTTTCAGACACAATCTACACAAAAATGGCAGAGAAACATAAACAAGGTTTAAAACAGAGTAATAACAACAATGTAAGAGTGACTAGCACACAGTGCATCACTACAAAATATAGATAAACTCACATGAATAGCAAATGTAAAATAACACTGGTCAGGAGAATTCAGCAACAAGCCTCATCAAAGTATTCAGAATTAAAATGATTCAATGGATATTGAACATAGCAGTGAATATTGCTGAATTATAAGAACATAAAGCAAACAGTAGTTAAATATTGTGGCTAGAGCTAACCCACAGTACATCAAATGGTTCAAAAGAAAAATTGGCCTTAATGACAAACATGGCTACAGGGCCAAAAATGAAGCTGTTGTAAAAATGAAGGGACTAATAATGGCTGAGAAGCAGTGCTTGTCTAAGACAGGGCAAACATTCCACGCAGTGTAAAATAAAATTAGACTGTTACTAAACTTTTATAGTGAGAGACCAGATAGGCAATACAGAGACTACACGTCTGAGACATTTTAACAAACTGAGGGGCAGAAAGAATGGAGAGACGAAGGGAGAGTGAGAGAGACATAGAGAATGGGAAGAAAAATCAGTTTGTGAAGCCAGAGTTTTTCAAACAAAGAGAGCTGAGACAACACCTCTAGGTTCTGTTCTAATTCCAGAAGTATAAGTTCACTTTTCTAGGCCAGAATGAAAGAAACATTAACTCAGATTCATTAACACCCACACTTTGCTCTAAACATGTATGGGCATCATGCAGGGGTGAGCTCACTAACGGGTATTCATTTAACAGCTCTGCACATCTCACCTAGCTTCAAAACAAAGGTAAGCATCAAAATATGCTAATGAAGGCATAAGCAAGTGAACACATGCTAATGAAGCAATTCAACATGAAGGGAGCAATTCAGGAATACATAAAATGCTCGTGTGTGCACTGCACTCCGTTTTGGACTCAATTCCAATAGTCTTTGGAATACAATCACAAACACGGTTAGAAGAAAATGTTAGAGGTTGCTGCTGCCATCATTGACCTGTATGTGCAACAGGCTTTAATATAAGTTGTTGCTGTCAAACTTTGGCCAGGTAGGAAGAGAATGTTCAGACCATGTTTGACTTATCATGGACTTCATGATACAGAAACTGAACAGTGCTATGTGGTGGACAGAGATACATTAGAGGAAATATGCATTACGTATACTAGCTACAGACACTTTTCAGAGACCCACGGGAGATATATTAGGGGTATCACAGGCCTTAAGGCTATTACCTCAGTTTCTAAATGCAATGCTACAGCTTGCAAGGGATCATATCTGGTTTCCACAAACCCAAGAGGAGAGAGCTGCAACCATGCAATGATTCTGTGCCTTAGCACAATACCCTGAGGTTCTGAGGCAATAGACTGCACACACATCAAAAATAAAAGGCCCACCTGGTAAACAGGGAAGGAAATACATCAAAAGGAATGGGTGTCAATCTATCAACTGTCAGGTGGCCTATAATGCCCAAGGGATCATATGCAATGTGTGTTGCAGGTAATCCTGGCAGTTTTCATGACTCACACTTAATGCACACTTGTGACCTGCATGCAAAGTTTGCTAGGGGTGATTTTTCACAAGGCCATATAGTGGGGGATGCAGGTTATGCACTAGATTCTTGGCTCATGACAGCCTTGACAAACCTACACAACCCTACAGAACAAGAATACAATGATGCACATATTCAAGCTAGAAATATTATACAATATATATTTAGCTTGCTCAAGCAAGTTTCCAGTATCTAGACACTTCTGGTGGTGCCAAACAGTATGACCCAGCCACCTCGGCCAAAATATTCACAGTCTGTGCCATGTTGTTAGGAAACAGGTGTGACAAGGGCATCAAGCCCAAGGACTGCAGTTCCCAGCACCACAAGAAGGGTCAGCAGGGCCAGCAGACTCATATAAGGAGTCTGAAGAAAATCAAGCAGCTGTGGATGATCAGCAGGTCTGCACAGCATGCTATGGCTCTGGCTAAAAGGATGAGGACAGCACACACACTCAATACCTGAGGGAAAACCTAAGAAGCTAAGCACATAAAAACAGTAACAGTGATGCATGCAAAATCAGCAGCCTTTATTTCCCAATGTAATGGTTCTGTTCTGTGACCATCAGTCTGAGTCAACCCCAGAAGCCGTAAGTTGTAGCAGCAGAATCGTTAACCAAAGTAAGCTGTGAATGACTAAAGAAGAGCTATAAATGGTTACCCTCATTTGCAGGTACTGCATATCAGAAAGATAAAATATGGCTCAACTGTTCAGGCATGTCAGCAGTAACTCATGAGTAATATATGTAGCATAAATACTAATCTGCCCAGTACTGTACATAATACATTAAGGTTGCAGAAGTAGACACCCCAAGAGTGACCAGGACAAACTTAGCATCATTAGCACAAGGTACTGAGCAAGTACTAATTGCTAACTAGTAGGACAGCTTTACTAAGAATGCTAGCATAAATGCAATAACCACATAACAATGATTTGAAATAGACCAGGAAAAAAATCAGTACAGCACATTTGATTAAAGTAAGCATTTGAGTAAGGAAGCATTAGGTATTCATTTTGTTCATAGGACACAGGCAAACCAAAGTCATAAACAATATGCAAAAGACAGGGCGGAGTCATCATCACTTGCACAGGGTGGGGATGGGGAATGGTTATAAGATGGCAAGCCTGTCACCAAAGAAGTGAGCATGTGTGAGTGAGAAATCAGGTCAACAGAAGAATCCATTATCAGGGCCAGTACCAACAGATGCACATCATTCAACAAGAATGTTTATACACATGTGCATATGACAGGTTGTATGGCAGGATGAGTTGTGCAAGTGTGGCTGTGTTACCATGTGTGAGTCTGCAGGAACACAATGAAAATATTTGTACAAGCACTATAACTTGGCATTCTTGGACAGGTGTGAGCCATGCATGTACAGGATTCAGTTCGCCATCACCATCCCTGACCACAAAAACTACTTCTGTGAGGGAATGCACTGCTAGATATAACACTGTCTAGAAATTGAGATGTTACTTCAGTGTGAATGATATCTGCTGGATGAGCTCTCATCACAATTATGTCCATAACCATGATGACATAATCTACCACATCTGGGTGTGGGCACCTCTCCCACTGATGGAGCAGAGGAAGTTGTCCCACTACAGGAAATGAACCTGATGATGTAGTGGCTGCCTGGCCACATGGATACTGAGCCTTCTACAGCAAACATTCCATTACAGATACTGCATGATCCAGTGTGTCATTTATCCAGTCCAATGAGTAATCCACATGGTTCAGGTAGTCTCCGACTTCAGAATGCACAGCATTCTATACTTTGACTATTTCTTCTTAGACCCTGGGGGAATGCGCCTGTGCCTTTGTGATGACCCCTACTGACACAACAACAACAGGGAAAGGTGGAAAGCAAGATTCCTCTGAGCACCTCTAGCAACACCCCTACGTGATCCTTCACCCTAATGATGAGTAGGGGGGAGACTCTGTCAGTGCTGCAACTTGAAAAACCACACTACCCTGATCAATCATCTCACCCTCAAGCTGTCCTGTCTCAGATGACTCCATGTCATGGGTATGCGTATTCATACTAACTATGCCCAAACTCTGGGAAAGAAATGTGGCAGCTACAAACTCATTGGCAGACTGATTCTCTGAAACTAAAACTGTGCCTCTTCATCACCACCATCATCAGAGGCTACTGATACTCCAGCATTAGGCAGTAGAAGTTCCACAGTGCTGGAGGCAGGCTTACCTCTGATTAGAGTAATAAAACTCAACAAATAAAGAAATACTTGAAAAAATAATCAGACTTATGTCACGTAACCATTTGACAAGCAATAATAGGTGCAAGTGCCACAAAAACAGGAATTAAGGAAGACTTCAAGAAAAATTGTATACATTAATACACATAAAAAAGTTATGGCTGTACCATTTGCAGGTGGTCATGGAAACTCAGTACCAGATATGCCTAGACAGACAAAATGGAGATGGAAAGAGGTATGGTAAGCATTAAAATGAAGATGACGTGTTAAAAGCAAGCCTCACCTACTTATGTATATAAATAAATACATTTCACACTTATGTCTCTATCCTCTGTCTCTCTTCTTTCCCTCCCCCCTTTTTAATCTTTTCTTCTATCTTACTCTCTCACTCTCTTTTTCCCATTTTATATATATATATATATGTGTGTGTGTGTGTGTGTGTGTGTGTGTGTGTGTGTGTGTGTGTGTGTGTGTGTATGTATATACATATATATATATATATATATATATATATATATATAATATGTGTGTGTGTGTGTGTGTGTGTGTGTGTGTGTGTATATATATATATATATATATATATATATATATATATATATATATATATATGTATATACATATACACACACACACACACAAGATACCTGATTACTTACCTGGAACTACACCACCAGTATACACCCTGTGGTCATCCTCCACCTCTGCAACTATGCCCAGTACTACACTGACTGTCCATGTCCAGGAGGATTGTGGGTGCTATTCCTGGCAAGACTTTATGATGCCCCATCCACTCATCCAGGTTCTTTTGAATAGTATCATAGAGGTGCTCTGTTCCACATGAATAGGTAGCCTATTCCAAAGATGCGGCAGTCACTGAGAGATAAATCCGTCCCTCAAGCATGTCCTATTTAAATTGCAGGCCATATTTAGGTCTCTGGAATGGTTGGTCCTAGTCCCGTTTGATTTATGAATATGCAGCAAGTTCATTAGGTTTGGGTCTGAGATTGCTCTGTAAGCCAGGCATAAGTCCCCCCTAAGATATTGCCTATACTCTTTGTGATTTTGTATTAAGCATAACAATGATATTTAATTGAAATTATTATTTCATGTATATAATGCTAACAGTACTTAAAAGTGACTCGCAAAAAGACAGCTGTTATGTGACTTTCTCTGTAGCTCAATGTGTTAATATACAAACATATGTATAACAGCAAAAATAAAGCAGGGTTTAAGTCTAGCATTTGACAATTTGAATTTACTATTCAGAGTAACTCAAAGGTTTTGTTGTTGGAAACTGAACTATTCTTATTAATAATACAATTTGATACGCATGACGTAAAAATATATTTAGTAAAGTGTGCGTAAATGAGATCAGTAATATGATGAATCTGGGCATATTTATAATACTCTGGATTAATAATCCATATTTCTGAAGTAGACATCATGACAGGAATACATTTCCTCTAAAAAGATGCAATTCTTACTTGTATATGGTGTGTTAAAAGTGAGCTTACATAATCTCCTGTATGGCCCTTTCACAAAATTGTTGTTACCTGAAGGTCTGATGATGTGTAACAGAAATACAATTATCATGTGGAAAACACTGCTAAAAGACTGAATTTGTCAGGGTAAAGCCATTAGTGTTGGGTTAATTGCTAGATATACCCTTTATTTGAATTTGGTGGCATTTTTTTACTCTTTTTTTTTTGCTTCTACATTTGTACAGCACTTGGCATTGCATGTCATTAACTGTAGTCATTATCACTGAACAACAGTTCATGTCTAAAGGCAAAAACTCAAAAAATCTAATTTGTGTTGCCATCAGTAGCGCAAACAAGACTGGTGCCATTGCACTTCCATCAGCACTCTGGACAGTACTGAGTGAAGAAATATGTATATCCTTTGTGGCTCAAGGTCTCAGTGCTGCAAGTCTGAAGAATCAGCAGAAGTAATGCTGGGTACGAATTCAGTTTAAAGATAATTTTAATGAGGAAGCGAGAATAAATAGTATCAGGGAATATTAGGAATGTAACTGTAACAGGAAGTAAAACTGCTAAAAATTAAATTTGCAACACAACTCTACAAAGATTGCTAAATAAGTCAAATATGATCTGTGTAAAGTATCTTAATCATAATGATGATAGCTAATTTAAACTATTCTTGTATATATATATATATATATATATATATATATATATATATATATATATATATATATATATATATATATTGTACTTAGAAGTTATTTGAAAAAAGTATGACTCATCACACATAACTATTAGGTGTGAAGGATAGGATATCATGTAAAGTATGTATTACACCTACTCCAGCTCACGTCATTCAACTCAATGCATATGAAAATGATTTACAGAAATAAATACTGACTTTTACATATAATTCTAGTAACATAAATGAAAGCCACATATATAGAGGAATGTCATAATTAGATCACCACTCATGTTGAAATTGTTATACCTCAGCTTACAAGTTCAAATGTTAGTTGTCCTGTGGTACTAACAGTTAATAAACATTTAGCATTGTATTTATTTATTTATTTATTATTATTATTATTATTATTTATTTTGCATTTGTTTACCAGGATGGTCCGGCTGGGACAATGCCCATTTTCAGTGGAGGCCTGAGGAGAAAAGCTCCAGCTTAAGCTTTCATACAAAGTCATCACATCAAGTAATAGAAATTATAGAAAAAAAAATGAGTGTTACATTTATAGATAAAAAATTAAAAACAAATTTTTAGCCTTCTTTTTAGGTATGTGTCCAATTCCTAGGTGGTATTACTCAAAGTTTGTAGTTTTTATGTCCTACCAATCCATTATATCTTAATGCATAGCATTTTACATCTAAACAAAACTAATTATAACCACTGTCACAGAGATGTCATGTCTCCTCACAATGTCAGAACACTGTATGAATGATTACTATCTACCATATCAGATAACACATGCGGAAGTGGCAATATTTTTCTTTTTGAAATGCAATTCAGCTATTATCATCTTGAAGCATTTTATGACTGTACAGTGGTACATGAGTAAATAAAGTGAGCATCACACTTGCCCAGGACCACTGCCATATTTCATACGTCCAGTGTATTGTGAAGTAATCATACCCAATTTCTCTGCCTGGCCATTTTTGTGCTTTCAATTGCTCAAATGCAGCTGGCAAGGTTGTCCATTATTATGCACAGACTGGCATATGTGAGGTATATTTATATGTGCCCTGCAGAAGACATGGCAGGCAAAAATGAGCATGATGTTCTATTTAGAGGCCACATTTTATAGGAAGATGAGTCCAGGATCTTTGTGGCTCTTCTCATAAAGCATTTCAGCCACAGACTTCTGTAGAAAAATTAAACTGGGTCTCAGTACAAGACTAAGGCTTGAAATTGCTTGGTCAAGGCTGTCTCTAGTGCAATTGGCATTCCACACATTGGGGAACAATGTCATCACCATTAGAGTGACTTGAAGACATGCAACTAGGACCTCCTCAGCTGATGGGAAGGAAAATTTAGAACTGCAAACACCCCCAAGTTGTATAAGTGTAGTGACCCATCAGCAGCCAGTACAATACCATGCATTGACCAGACAATATAGTTATTCATCATGCCTTTTATCCTTCTGTTTCTTGTTCTTTACAGCTTCTGAGGACATTGCTAGAAACAAAGAAACATCAGGAATGACTGGCATGCCTGAGGGAGTCAAGGGCTAAGTATGGAGCAGGTATGAAGGCAAGCAAGACCATAGTAAATTAAATCTGTAATATATTTTATCTTGCCAAATTTCAGGGCATTGATGCATATGAGTAGAGACAGACACAAATGAGTAGGCATACCTAACCTTTATATCTTCAAGCATAGATGCGTCTTCAATAGCTCTTGGTCATTGTATTAGGCAATGTGTAAATCAACTTAGTTGTGTGTGGGTTCAGTTCCCAGCAGCAGCAACTATTAGCTTTTATTAACATACAGTGTCTACAAATTGTTTACTGGAATATTAAATAGCATTAAGCATTCCATTTTTGTAAGTGAATGTATTTACTTGGCATGTATATATCAAATATGCCATATTCACCTGCTTGCTTAATGTACATAATAGCACTGAATTTGATGTAGTTTATGACGCATTAATGCCTTCACATCATATCTGAGTATGGCAAAGATTAACATAGTTATGTGTTATAGTTGCTCATGTTTCAAAATATTAATTTGACATGGCATTAATGTTATTATATATGTTTTATCTCCCCAACTCTATATCTCACTTTTTTCTGTATGAAAGCATTGCTGCTGCTGGAAAACAAATGACCATCAGCATGGAGAGTTATTCCAACCACTGGGGATCAGCCTGCCATACCTCTGCAGACAGCACAGACATTCAGCATATCTGGGTCCCAACCTGTCAGCATTGCCTCCACAGCTCCTACTACCTGTTCCAAGTACTTCAGGTAGCTCTGCCTTGGCTGCTGGTGCAGTGGTACCCCTGTAGAGTAGTAGTAGTGGAGGTGGCAATTTTTTTCAAGCATCAGGGGTTGACAGGGCTGGTAGAGGATATCATGGAGAAGTACCTTGTTGCCTGAATAGGTTCTGTTTTGAATTGCAAAGGCAATGCCCCATCAAACAGTGACCCAAGGATCTGTGACAGGAGACAGTGATGACAGTTTTGAGTGTGAGGACTAGTTTCTCATTGTGCTCATGCTGGGTGTAGATGTGCCTCTGATGTCCCTTAGCTATAGTTATGGCTTCCTAAAACCTTTTATGTTCATCACCATCCCTATTTGTTTTGTATGTCGTGTATATCTGTGTCTAACCTACCTGACCTGCCTTATTGTATTATTCCTACACACTTCTCTGACAGCATTCCATCAAAAATGTGGGCATCTGTCTCACAAAAAACTTATGCCCCACACATTGTTCTCCATTTCACCTGTGTGTCTACATGACACATTTGATAGGGTCCAGTTGGCTATACAACAGTATTCAGTTGCTGTCACCCATCCCCAATGTGGTGACTATCTATATTCATCAAGTTCTTGCTCCAAGTTGTTGTTGTTTGTCTTGTTGGCTTTTCCCGGTTAGGGGTCACCACAGCGGAACTCCAGTCAGCTAATGATTGGCAGTAAATTTTTATGGTGCCAAGTTGCCAGCCCAATGCCCAACCTTCAGGGAAGGCACACCCATTCACGCATGTCTTTTGGAGGCCACTCGACCATGGGGAGGACATGCAGACTCCACACAGAAGGCACTCTAGATGAGAATCGAACAGGAGAACCTCTTGCTGTGAGGCAACAATGCTACCGCTGTACCACCGAGGCTCTACAAGTGTGCATTTATTTTGTGAAGAAGTGGCTAGTTATGGTGATGAACCACTCCTATCCTGTGCATTCCTTTATTCTTCCCCTGTGTTCTACCCTCTGCTTGCCCACCATTTGCACCATGCCATATCATCTCCTTTTTCACATGTGTAATCTGATCAAATAATAGAATAGCACACTATACACATGGCTATAGCTGGCCCATAAAAAAAAATTCATTTTGATTGCTCAGCACTTGTACGATGCTTGGCATCATGCACTATCTCTCTTTTGCGCTTGTAGTTGATACTGTGCACTCTTGATTGTATGAGAAGATAAGTTGGTGTTTCGAATACAACAATGTGAAAATGGTATGAATGTGTTTAGTGGCAGGTACATATAGTTTCCACAAAATGTCTGACATGTAGACTTAGGTGAGACATTTGCAGTAGAAGAAAAAGTTCATTTTCTTTCCCTTTTTAACACAAGCACTTGTCATGCTATTCACTGAAGAGGTCATCCTTTCAAATGTGTTTGATCTCACACTTACTTTAAAATTTCTGCTGTGGCACTTGCTGTTGAGGCTGTTTTCTCTAGATTGTGTAACTAGATAGGTAGGTGGTTTAAATCCAGCAGTAACTGACTACTCTGAGTGTGTGCGACTCTCTCATGCTAAGTAGGAATGGCTTTATTCACAGATATAATGTGTAGCTTTATAGTTGGAGTTGGGTCTCCCAACTCTTTCAATACCTTTTAGCCCACACATCACCATAACAAAACAATGGTGATGTCATCCTTTCAGATGTGCACTATATCATACTGGTAATCAAACATCTCATGTGGCATTGCAATTCATGCAATGTTCTCTACTTATGATCTTAGTTGGGTATTAGGCTTGAGCCCAGACATTAATCCATACCTCATTTGTGTCAGTGCATTTACATGTAGGTTGGAATGGCATCACACAAAAAACTGATGTAGAGCCAGAAAGGGCTCTTTCACTATTTTTTGTCAATTGTAACACAGACAACTGCTTTGTTATATACTGATGAGCCCATTTGTTGAAATGTGATTTATCTCAACCATGTAATCTTCTGTGGTGTCAGAAAATAATACAGTGTTCTGTAGTTTGTTGGTTTGTAGGGTTTGAATCCAGAATTATCAACAAAGAGACAGATAACCACAGTTTTTCAATCTGTTTAAAGCCAAACATATACCTTGCAGCACTATGATGATATAATACTTTCAAATATTAACTCACATCTGGAGTAAGACTTATTCTGTGGCATGTGCAGTCGGTATGATATCCTATAGCTTGTGTAGCTCCATAGGTAAGTGTTCAAAGCCTGCAATGACTGACTAGTATAAGTGTATGTGACTCTTGTGCTAGACATGAATGACATCCACCATAGTTGCAATGTATACAGTTATAGTGGGAGAGGTCTCTTCAATTGCCTTTAGTCCAAACAACTGATTTGCACCTTAGTAATGATGTCAAGTCTTCAGATATGTTCTGTTTCACAGTTGTGGTAAGAATTCACAGTTCTGTAGACTGTGGACTTGAATAGGCAGGCGTTCATCTCCAATAAATGACAACATAATGTGAGTGTAGTTTCATTACACCGTGTCGCATACAGCATTAAATCAATTTATTTCTAACAAAGACCATGCAACACATTGGGGCTCTCATACTAGTCAAGCAGGTGTTATGTGATGCTTGTTGTGAGAACTTTCCTGTGGTGCATGCCGTTAATACTGACTTCTACAGCATGTGTACCTGGATAGGTACAAGTTCAAATCTGGGAATGTATATATACAAAACAATACAAACAGATTAGAGTGTTTTACCCAACAAATATTGATATGGCTAAATCACATGTCTGTGTATAGTAACATAACTATATCCTTTTTGATTCCTCAGACTGAGGTGTACTGGATAAATGGCAATCAAAGGTCTTTCTTAGCTCACCCCTTGGATTGTGTTCTTTGTGACATCTTCCATTACTATCTCCTGTGGTTGAAGCAGTAACTACACACCTCTATAGACTGTGGAGCATGATAGGCAGCGGTTTGAATCTAGGAAGGTCTGCCTGTCAGACAATGGTGACATACAAGAGTGGCTTAGCCAACGGCTGGAGATATGGCACAGTAAGAAGGAAACTTTATGTTTAGGTCTCAGATTCCATGTCAGGGAGCCATAACCATTCCAGTAGGATTCTGATGTAATAACTTCAAGTGTGTTCATCAAGACACATCAGATTTGTTTCTTTCTGCTGCATCATTGATGCATCTCTCCCTGAGGTCTGACCTCAGCCATGTGTTTAAATCTGGTAAGGTGTAACTGCTGAGTATGTTAGTAAATGCTCACAGGCATTATTTAGTTCCTTCAAAATACTGATCTGTATTGGCTGACTTAATGCAAACATGTACATATACATTTTATTATTTCCTTCACAATATGGGGCTTTACAGGAAATTATGGTTTATTAATCATTTATTGATGTGTGCCATGATGCAAAATAACCAAAAAGTGTGAGTGGGCCTGTGTTATGATACTTTCTTGTGGTTCTGTGTTGGGTAGTTGATGTTATTGCAGTCTTCACAGTACATCCCTATCAGTATACCCATCATAATGATCATTAGATGTGCTCCATTTACAAAAAAACACATTAAGTAACTAATGTTATAAGATAGTTCTTACAATTTGTTGGTTGCCAATGTCCTTGGAATGGAGTTGCTTACCTATGCACAGTGGATGACAACATTTATCACAAGCCAGAGTAAGTTTGAATATGTGCAATATAAATCCTCAACAGATCACTTACTAATAGACGTTAATGTTTGACATGGGCGTGATTTATGTTACTGTACCATCATACAGTTATTAGTCATGTGATCAACAAAGCACATTTCAGGACTAAATGTCAGATACAACATGATGCTATATTGTATTCACACGTTTACTTCGACAGACCTTTTTATTTCAACATGTATGGTGTGAGCAGGAAGGAAACTTGCTATATCAGTTATACACCCACGAATGCATCATACTCAAATAATTATACCCTGACATTTGATATATTTCTCCTAAAGCTGATGTCATAATACCATAATGCTGGTGTGTAATTTTGTATGGTCTAGTCTTGTCTGGGCTACCTATCCATTTGTGTTATACACATACTGTACATACATCCTATGCATAGTGATATACATAATGACACACAAACACATACACACACACACACACACCAGCTGTCAAGGGACTGAGTACACATGAGTTTTACCTTGATTTATGTGCATGTTAGCATATATCACATGACCATAGCCCTCATTTTACAAATACATACATATCTGACATCTGCGATAGACAACTGTAAGTATGTATATCAGATCATTATTCTGTTCACATGCTTGTCAAAGTGACTGTTCCTTGTATGTGTCACATCCTTCTGGATTGTACAATATACAGACATACACGGCATGTATGAACAGTCAGACTTTCTATCACTCGCAAAATGTGTGTTGCTGCCACAAAAGCTTTTTGTCATGAATTAATACTACTGTTGGACTGATTGTCAATTATTCTTCTTCATATTTATACCTTGTTACAGATCTGTACACTACCATTACAGCTTCATTATTGTTCCCTTCATACACATAAGGGACCAAAACACTTACATACATATCTCAGGAAAAGTGTAATGCAAAACGTACAGTATATTTTAAACTGTATAAACAATTACATTCATATACATTACATGCTTTCTAAGACAACTGTAACTTTGCAATAGCCTTTCTGTGCTTACAATTGCCAAAATCTGACAACAAAAAGTTCCTTTCTGAAGTGCACAGGGCAACAGATTTAGAGTTCAGTACAGCTGTTTTACATAAAAGGTAGGGATTACACTACATTGTTGGTTACAGCACATACCTTTCTGGAAACAAAACTGTTGTGAAATACTTGTGGCATATGTAATATCCCCTATTGTATCTACTTTCCTTGCTAACTGTTTTCTCAACCCTGCAATGGGAATTCATTTTATGTGTGTCACACTTACTCCCTGTGTTACACTGCAGCTGTGTCCCTCTCACATCCTTACATCAGCATTTCCTTTTCATTATGTAGATGTGTTCCTGAGCGGAGACGATTGCTTCTCTAGTTAACAACAAATTTAATTCATTTTGTTTGTACATTATTATACTTATATCTACCTAGACATTCCTCATTATGCTTCTTAAATATGGACTTCATGTTGCCCTTGACTTGTATTATGCTGTCCAACTGTGATTGCTTACTGGGGTTAAGTTTATTTATAACCTGTTGTTTATATTGTGTGCCAAAGCCTCTCTGTACCTCAACATGGCCACTAGCAGGTGTTCTGGCCATGAATAGATGCTGCCCACATGAACAAAACCTGCAGGCTTAGCGCAACAAGTACACACATATCAGTGAATCCCTGGCACTGGTTTACATCAAGAAAATGTGCATTTTAGCTTAATTTTATATCTTTTTCACTCAAGAATGTTCCAAATAGTTATGCCAATGCTGAAAATGCCCTTCTATGTAGACAGTGCAGGGAGTACAGAGGGTAAAGAAGAGGAAAGAAACATGTACCCAGCATGTAAGCAGGACTTTTTTTGAGTATGGTTTGTAATTGCAAGAATAGAGATATCTGGGAATTTATTTTTGGAATCACAAACGGGCTTTTTGATATAATTCCAGAGGATCCTGTGATAGCTAAAAGGTTACTATTGTGTTTTTTGTTGGACAAAGTGGGTTTGGCTAATTTGATTTTATTTCTTCATTGCCTCCTAAACTCCCTAAATGACTGGCAGTCTGCAGTAAAATAGGTACACCTCTATTCTTTTATTACTCTTTAAGTTGAAACTAATCTCAGCAGTGGTCTCTATTTCTCTGTGGGAAGTAAATGAGAAACCTCAGGAAATGACTCAATAAGACTGAAAAAACAGCGATCAGGATGTAAGACAGTGACTGAGATGAACATGATGGCAAGGTGAGGTCTGTAAACAGAGATAAAAGACAGTTTCTAGCCACAGCAGTGCTAGAAAAAAGTGTCATTGCCAATGGCTTGTACATATTATATCTATAGTACTGGCTATTTCTGGAGTTAATAGCTTTACATTGAGACTATCAATATAAGTGGTATCCAGACTTTAAAGAAGTTAAGGCTGAATATGAATCTGAGGAGAGAGTCTAGGACTGTGTACTACATTGAAACGAGAAGGGTATTACTGTGCATTCAGCAAATTCAGGACATCTTTTATAGAAGGAAACCATTACAACATGCAGATGATAAAGCATACATAAAGTAGATATGAGATAATACTTTTATTACTAAAAGGTAGATACAAGAGAATACATACTTTTATTACTAAAAAGATGATAAGTACTTGCTAGATGGCAAAAGCAGTGATACTGTGTGTGACGGCTCATGAGCATATAAGGGAGTTGTGCTAGAATAACAGAAACAAAAAGTCGAATATATGCCAGAGGCAAAGTACCATCCAGATTGTCAGAAGAGTCAAGTGACAACAGCGTACTGAATGCTCCAGCTGGTGCCTTTCTGCAGATAAAGTCTAAGTTTCTAAGTTTCTGTGTTTAAACCTACATGAGCAGATGACTTGTCTACTAAATGAAAAAGGCAAGGCCATCATTGCCTATTAGAAAAGAACAGATGGGATGCAAAATCAGCGATTAGGAAGACAGCTTAATTTTATTCAAAGAACACACCATTAGCCCATAAATGTGGTTGATGTTCACAAAGAAACCAGCAGGAGAATACGAAATGCTGACTGTCTTCATCTGTTGGATCGTTATTAAAGAGAGCAGCTATATCAGAAACATGCATATGTATGCATGGGAATTAAAGTGACAGACTGCATTCATTACTATTCTACATTAAAACGGCACTAGCAAGGCAAATAACTGTGATCCCGTGAACATTAAAAATCATAATACTAGCCTTCACAAATCAAAGCAGATGGCCAGAAAGATAAGTGTTTGCTTGCTTTACATACTAACTTGGTTCCACGTAATAGTTCCTTCATATTCAGTGATGTGAAAAAATGATAGCAGCTTAATTAATTGATATATTAGTATATGTATTCTTAATTAATTAGAAATTATTTGAAAAGATCAGAAAATATGCATGATGCAAAGGCAACTCTGATAATATAAAATCACAACTCTGAACCTTAAGTCACAGCACCTGAGTGGCATACCCAGGAATGTGAACATGTGTGGATAAAATTAAAGCTGTGACAATAAAGGTTCCCACACTTAATGTGAAATTGTTACTTTTCATATTTTCTGATAGCTCTGAATCAATGGCATTTTGAATGTTTTTAGGCTGTTGAAATAATCTTTACCTGATTTTATGGATTAACATAATGCATTTATTGTTATCACAGGCTGTTTTCACTATGGGCAGTCTGAAACACTAAACATTCTGAAATGGGGTGGAAAAAAGGTCAAACACTTGAACTAGTGAATTACTGGCATTGACAGTGGGGCATTTATGCAAGACATAAATAGAGAATGACGTGTTACATCACAGGTATGAACACATTAATTAATTCTGACAGTGCAACATATTATATTAAAAAAGCTGGTAAGGGTAGTGACCATGGTTTAGTATAAAAGCCCTTTTTATTTCAAAGACCATGTTTAGGGTTAAACGTAACAGCAATACAGCAGTACTTTTATGTATGAGTATTGCTGGAGTGAGTTACAAATAAGACATGAAAAGCATTTTAATGAAGTCTACAACTTGTATGGATCTACTGGTACATAGGATATAATTTTATAGAGACAGGTTAGCTACTTTTATGTCCAGACTCCAGGGAAGCCAGACATGTTATTAGTTAACACCATCATGATGTTTACTTCCTTTGTTATATTCAATACAAATACAGGGAGTCTGGCCCGTGACATAGATAGGTGAAGCCCTTACTATGGCACAGATGATTTGAGATCAGTTTCTGATATTAGCTCACTCATCTTAGAAGGAAGGAGGTTGCTTGATTTGCTGCACTGTGGGCCTCTACTGAATAAGAGATACAGGGTATGCAGTATGTAGGCTGAGGATATGTTCTTGCGCTGCCAAACTGTATTTACAGAGTTGCCCTTATGAGGCATATTCAGGAATATGCATGGCCAAAGAAGAAGGCACATCAAGTCCAGCTACTGGGAAAGGGCTTACTGCCATACAAGAAAAAAAGGATGGCTACATGGATTTTGGCCTACCATAACTGACTCCTGCTTCATGGAGAATAAATAAACTGACATGAGACAGCTAGAGGTTTTCAAGCAACAGGAAATAGAAATGGGTGAAGATAATGCAAAAAAAGGAAATGAGAGAGGGGCAGGAGACACGCCTTACTAATGTGGGCAGTATAAATCTATAACTCTTGTGCTGTGCATTTATCTTCCTATTCAGATGTTACAGTCCAAGATATAAGCAAAAATGCTCAGAGCAATCATTTTGCTTTACATTTAACATTTTGAATATTGGACCATTTAGGATATTCTCTAAATCAAATAATTTCACAAATGTTCTCCATTTTTTTCATTAAGTGTTCAGGCATTTTACAGAAATTAACAGCAGATGGAAGAAAAATAAGTCCAAAACTTCAGCTAGACAAAGAACTTTAATTCATTTAGTTTACTTAATAAAGCAGCAATGCTTGACAGTAGATAAATGCCTCATGGTCCATACAAACTGACAACTTCAGTGCCTACTTGATAATCTGGTGATCCCATTTATTCAACAGTCTGCAGCATCATATGACATCTCTTACTAGAATGGAGAGATGATAAGTCAGCAAGCAAAAGAGAGTAGTAATACTGAAATTTAATTCATCCTCAAGTCTTGGTGAGTACCTTCACAAGGTGGAACCTGTTTTACACAAAATCTCACCAAGAAGACACTGATATATAGACTGCATTTATACATCATATATCATGGACAGAATTACATCAAAAATGAAAAAAGATAGCTGAGTGCCCAAGTTCCAGGATAAAAAAGTACCCAATTCTGGTAGGTGCACTGGTGCCAGGAGTGGAAAAAAATGACAGTGTAGTATCCTCAAAATACAGAAACATTCCTACAATGGGGCCAGGCCAGGCCCAGGGGGAGGATGCCCCCCCCCCCCTTGCAGAAAGAAATAGCACTCCACAAAAATCATAAAAACTGATAGGCCAAAGAAGAGATATAAAGACAACAGAGTGGATTATTGAGGATAAGAAAGAAATTATGTATTGTTATTATTATGCAAAAAGCTCAGAATATCCAGATGCAAGATATACAAAAAAAAAAAAAAAAGATTAAGAGAAACATTACAGGAAAGAAAAATACTTCCACAAGAAAAACTGTCAGAAGCTTCAAATAAACATTTGTGTTCATTAATACATCAGATTTGTGAAAAAAATGTGTATAGACCAAGAAACTTTGATCTGTTTGGGAAAAGAAGTACCGAAGGAAGTGTGAAAATATAAATAACAAAATCTAGAGATTTTTTAAAAGAATAAAAAAGAAATAAGGACATGGGAAAGAAAGAGAAATTTGATATGGTGCAATATCTAAGCAAAGGAGAAAGCCAAAGTAATAAATATAAAGAAGTCAGCCCCAAAGTTATTCAAAGAGAAATACAGGCAAAGGCATCCATGTATGGAAAATTTCACACACACAAAAAAAAAAAATCACAAAAAAGGAATGTAGAAAAGAAGATTAGCAAAGGAAAAGTTAAATTGACGTTAAGGGGTGCCTGTGAAGTGTAGGATTTAGTGTAGAAGGTCTAATACAGTTATATCACAGCATGATGGAATGAGTCCCCAAAGTAAGGAGAAACTAAACAAAATAAATACACACCGCTGAAGGTAGTCTTGCCAAAAAAGAACCAAAGTAAAAAAAACAATGCAGATGTACCACCATAGACACAATAAAATCTGCGATTTAATAAAACTTTTAAAAGACAAAACAAATGAAGAGAATATAGGATAAGAGCTTTTGGTAAAACCTTCTTCAGATCCTTTATTCACTCCCTTCAATTAAACAGTGTTCAACCAATCATGCTGTTCAGGGGGTAGTTCTTCTTCCATGGATAATGGAGATTGGTCCCTCTGGTGGTAGTCCTCCAAAGTTAAAAGTAGCAGGAATAAGTTTGGCTTATTCCCTCTTCCTGTTTCTACTTTTTATGTTTATGCTCCGTTTTTTAGAATGGGTTTTAGAGGTGCCATTCCATTAAGGCCCAGTGGTTTATCTGCTCTCAATTCCATAATCCACTTGGTTTCTTCCACCTCTGCTCTGTTTGCCATGTCACCTCCCCTTGGGCTTTTGTTCAGCTTCATTAGAGTCATAAATTTGAAACTGTGATTTTCTTCTGCCCTAATATGCTGATACAGGGCATTTGTAGCTACTTGATTTCTTATGTCTGATAGATCACATAAAATCTGTTGTTTAAAAGCCCTATTTATTTTACCTACGTAGTAGGAAGAGCATGCCTCGCAGATGGCTAAATATGCAATGTTCTTGCTGGTACATGTGGCATAGCCTTGAAAGGAATAACTCTTCTTGGTGACTGGGTGTTCAAATATATTGTGTGTCCATATAAAAGGGCAGGCTTTGCAAAAACCACATTTCCAGGTACCTCTACATTGGCTCTGTGTACTATATCTGCTAACAGGAAGGCCATCATGTTGACACAATAAGCATTTCAGATTCTTCTTGTTACGAAATGCAAAGCTAGGTTTATCCCCCACTATGTTTAGTAATTTCTCATCCATGCTGCAAGTCAGTGCGCACCTCAAATTAGCTGAGGGCCTATTATCTTGTGGTTCTCCGGTCCCTTCGCGCCTCCTGTTAGAATATAGGGGTACCCCTTCTGAGTTTTGAGTTGCATGGCTTCTTTTCTACTCATTCTGGTACCTTTTTCCTTATATCCTTTTCTCTTAAGGGTGTTCACAAGAGTTTCTTTTTCTTTTAAGAAGATGCCATCCTTAAAGCATAATTTGGAGATACGTGTGACCTGATTTCCCACTAAATTCCAAAAGAAGTGCCTTGGGTGCATGCTGGCCTTACTGTTAGCAGATATAGTACATGGAGCCAACATAAAGGTACCTGGAAATCTGTTTTTTGCAAAACCTGTCCTTTTATATGGACACATAATATATTTGAACACTCAGTCACCAAGAAGAGTTAGTCCTTTCAATGTTATGCCACATGTACCAGTAAGAACATTGTATATTTAGCAATCTGAGAGGCATGCTCTTCCTACTATGTAGGCAAAACAAGTAGGGCTTTTAAGGAGCGGATTTTACACCATCTATCAGACATAAGAAATCAATTTGCTACAAATGCCCTGTATCAGCATATTAGGGTGGAAGAAAATCACAGTTTCAAATTTATGGTTCTAATGAAGCTGAACGAAAGCCCAAGGGGAAGTGACTTGACAAACAGAACAGAGGTGGAAGAGACCAAGTGGATTATGGAATTGAGAGCAAGTAAACCACCAGGCCTTAATGGAATGGTACCTCTAAAATCCATTCTGAAAGAACGGAGCATAAACATAAAAAGTAGAAACAGGAAGAGGGAATAAGCCGAACTTATTCCTGCTACTTTTAACTTTGGAGGACTACACCAGAGGGACCTGTCTCCATTAGCCATGGAAGAGGAACCACCTCTGAACAGCATGATTGGTTGAACACTGTTTAAATGTTTTGCCTTGAAGGGGGTGAATAAAGGATCTGAAGAAGGTTTTACTGAAAGCGCTTATCCTACGTTCTCTTCATTTGTTTTGTCTTTTAAAAGTTTTATTAAATCATAGATTTTATCGTATCTATGGTGGTATGTCTACATTATTTTTTACTTAAGTAAGGAGAAACAGGAAGATCAAGAGACATCTGAAGAAAAAATATGGACATAGGAAAGAAAAAGATATTTAAAATTGTGTAATATCTTTGCAAAGGAGAAAGCAAAACTAATCAATGCAGAAAGAGCAGCATCAAAGATATTTGAAGATAAGAACAGGCAATTGAATCCAGCCATGGAAAACTTTACAATACAAAAAATAAGAAGACAAAGAGGAAAAGTAGAAAAGGAGATCAGTAATGGAGAAGTTAAAGAAATAGAAACTGAAGTTATGGAGTACCTGTGAACTGAAGGATTCAGTACAGAAAATCTAATTCAGAAAACACCACAACAGGATACAGCAATAGACATCCAAAGTAAGGGGAAACCAGTGGAACATGAAGCAATTGGTCAGGTGCCATATGAAGATATTTTGGAGCCTTCCACAGGAAAATAGTATAAATGTTCACTTGAAGCTGGACAGCAAAGGAAGGAATAGAAAAGTGTGGAAGCTCTGACACTGTCAGTCTTGAGGAGTGATAGGCCAGTGAGTTCCCATATGATAGATCAATGAATGGCACAAGGTGAAATTGAAGAGAATGTGCCATAGGAAGATGCTATAGAACTTTCTATAGAATGGCTGCAGGAAATGAAAAACCAAAAATGAGAAGAGTTGCTTGACTTAATAGAAATAGATAGACATATTAAGATCAATGAAAGAAATCAACTGCAGAAGGTCAATAAACCCAAAAAGTCAGAAATGTGATAAAAGAAATGAACACAGTAATTAGGACTGTCTATAGAGGTCCATTAGATGTAACAGAAGTAAACAGGATATATTACTGTGCAACTAAATTAATAACTGATAAAGTTCTACCACAAGAACACAGGGTAGTAAGGGAAAGGAAGGGGAGAAATGGAATACCATCATGGAAATATCGAACAGAGAAAACTATAAAGCAGTTAAGAAAAGAAGTGTCACTGTTAAAAGAGTATAGAAGAAGGACTAGATCAACAAAAATACTGAGAAAGATAGGCGTGTTAAAAGCAATGAACAGTATTAGAATAGATCAGGATCTATCATGGACTATTGCAAATAACAAACTAACTAAAAATCTCAGTACATGGGGAAAAACATATAAGATACGCTTTTAAATATAAAGGAAAAGGGCAAAATAAGCAATTTATTGATGACCCAAAAAGTTTTATAGAGAATTGAGAAACAATGTAAAACTAATTGAAAGACCACCAAAAAAGCAGAAATAGATACATTTTGCAGAAGTATTTATGAAGATCCTGTGGAACATCATAAAGATGCTAAATAGATAGAAGAAGTTAAAGAAAGAATAAGAAGTGTAAAGGTACATGATATGAAATGGGATGAAGTAACAGCCATAGAGGTTGAAGCAAAGTTAAGAAAATCCTCTAATTTGAAAACTCCAGGCCGAGATGTAGTACCTAATTTCTGGTTAAAAGTATCAACATCTTTGCCCAAAGATTTAGCCATGAGTAAGAACTATCTATATGCGCAACCCGAACAGACACCAACCTGGTTAACAACAGGAAGAGCAATGCTCCTACTTAAAATTGAACCTACAGCTACACTCAAAATTCTAGACCAATAACTTGCTTCCGATGACATATAAACTATACACTGGAATTGATGCCGACAGAGTTTATAGTCATTTAGAAGAAAACTCAATTATGGCAACAGAGCAAAAGGACAATAAAAGAAAGTCTTATAGAACAAAGGATCATTTGTTTTTAAATAAAGTCATAGTGGAGAGCTGCAAAAAGGGGAAAAATCTAAGTATGGCATGGATTTACTACAAAAAGCATTTGCTAATATCCCACATAGATAAAAGAGTGCTTATAAATGTGTAAGATACCCCCTACACTGATCGATTATATTACAGTGACCATGAAACAGTGGCAGACCACTTTGCAATTAAGCCATGATAAAGGACAAATTATTATTCCAGGGATAAAGATTCTAATGGGGATATTCCAGGGTGACTCTCTATCACCCTTGCTATTCTGTTTTGTGCTTAACCCATTAAGCTGTCTACTTAACAGCATAGGTCATGGCTATAATTTGGCTCCTAGAAAACAACAAAGTGTAAAGGCTTATCATCTTCTCTTTGTTAATGATTTAAAACTGTATAGCTCATCAGATGAGGAACTGAAAGCACAACTGCAAGTTGTCAAACTTTTTCAGATGATATAAGAATGTTATTTGGTCTTGATAAATGTGCTAAAGTGACCTTTAAAACAGGAAAACTGCAGCACCAAGAAAACATCAGTTTAAGACAAGAATGTGATATAAAAGAACTTGAGCAAGAGGGAGTGCATAAATATTCTGGAATTGATTAAGGATCAACAATAAAACATGAACAAATGCGAATAACACTTAGTAAGGAATACTTTAGAAGACTTAAACTAATCCTGAAAACAGCGTTGACATCTAGGAACAAAATTCAAGCTATAAAACTTTGCTTTTCCTGTCCCAACATACGATTTTGGTTTGACTGACTGGCTCCAAAATGTGTTGGATAGATTAGACAGGAAAACAAGAAGTATGCTTCATGCTCACCGAATGATTTATAAAAATCAGTGCATACCAAGATTATATATTCCCTGTTCCGAAGGAGGTATGGGCCTCCTTGAATTGATTACATGTATTGATCTGCAATCGTGGGACTGTATACACATCTGCTGACCTCACAGGACCCAACATAGTGAAAGTTTTGAAACATAAGGAGAATAAATCTAAGATTACTTCCCTGTTTAGTCTAGCAGAAGCATATCAGCATCAAGCAGGAATGGAAATCAAACCTGAAGTAGATTAAAATCAGGCACCAACTGAACGTGCCAAAAAACAAAAGAAAAAATATAAGGTGAAGGACCAGATGAGAAGGCAAAAAATGTAGAAAATGCATAAATATAGTTGCAAGTGTAGAAAACTTCTGGAAGAACTTCATGTTGATCAGGATCGAATGCCTGAATGGTTAAGGAGAAGTGAATTCAAACCAAGAGATGAAAGGTTAATATTAGAGTTCCAAGATAGTGGGCTATGTACACATTGGTTTACAAAGTCCATTGAACATGTGGGAGAAACAAGCAAATGTAGGTTTTATAAAACAGATTTGGAAACAGTTGCACACCTCATTGCTGGTTGTGACATACTAATGACAGAAGGACTGCATGCTGAAAGGCATAATAATGTGGCAAAACTGTTGCACTGGGGATTGTGCAAACATTATGGTACTGAAGTGGCTGAAAAACACTGGAAACATAAGCCACAAAGCATCATAGAAAATGAGAAAGTCTATGTCACATGCGATCATCCATTACCAACAGTTCAAAAGATAGATGCTAGAAAACCAGATATGGTGGTCCATGAAAATAAAATAAAAGTAGCATTGATCACTGAAATCGCCAAACCCAGTGACTGCAGTGTCTTTGCGTTCAGAGACATATAAAGTCATAAAATATCAGGATCTGCAGGCAGAAATGAGAGCAATGTGGAAGAAAGATACCCCAGCAGTTCCAGTAGTAGTAGGAGGAGCGGGTCTTATAAAAAAGAATCTACAGTCGTATTTAGATATGTTACCAATGCATGTAACTCTGTACGAACTGCAGAAGGAGTCACTGATGGGCACATTGTGGGTCCTGCAAAGAGCACTTCTGGCTGACATCAAAGAATGAAACAATACTAATTTCATGAACTTTAATCATACTTTAACTTAGGAATGGGGACCATTCCAGTCATGGTATTAGAAACCAAAAAGATTTGGAAAAATTAAGAAAGTGAAATATCCTGACGTTTGCCACATTAAAAGTTTAGAATTACTGTTCTGTTTATGAACCTCCTTCTGTGCTCTAGATCTGAAAAAAGTTCCTGTCAAATTATTTAATATGAAAATCTCAGACTGAGATTGTTCTGAACATTTGAAGTTTTTTGTAGATTATTGACAAAGCATAAAGTGTTTTATAGATAGGTTCACAGATTCATAGAGTAGTACTAGGCTAACTACCCTTGTGGGCCATTTTAAGCTTAGCTAATTACCCCATGTACAAATCAAACTCTGCACCTGTGTCTGCAAGGTAAACACCTTAGCCATTATGCCAACCTCCCACACCAAAATTAAATTTATAGATGAATCATCATGATCCAGATAATTTTCTAAATTGTTGGGAAAAGTTTGAAATACTGTCATGTCTTCAAGTAGAGTGTGAATGTAATGGTTCCTTTGTAGATCACCATACTGTAAAATACTACTATGTCCAGAAATAAATGTAGGATTATAAATGCATATTTCACCTAACAATTAAATGATAAAGAGCTGTTTCTTTTTCCAAAGGAAAGTTCATAGGTTCACAGGTAAGTAATAGGCTAGCTGCCCTTGCAGACCATTTTAAGCCTAGCCAGTTTCCCTTCTTGTGCTAGAAATAACCTATCCTATTTGGTTATAGATTGGCCTTACCATTCCATGGTTAATAATTATTTATTACCCCAATGAGAATAACTAGAATCATATCACAGATAATTTGAGAGGACCCATGCATGGGATAAAATATTTAGGAGCTGTATATGTCCATTAGTAGTACAAGGGACAGTCCTGAGGAAACTGTTCTGTTTCCCATCCATAGATCTAAGTTGTGCTTGAAAATGGACAGGGATGAACTTTGTTCTATGTTGACAGGGAGTCTGTTCCATAGCAATGGCATCCTCTGCAAAATATACCTGTCCCTCCAAACTATTCTGTTGATGTTGCAGAAGAGGTTTAGATCCCTAGATTGAGTATTTCTGATGTCATTCAACTTGCTGATGTGTGCTAAATCTATCAGCAATGGGTTGGAGGATGCCTTATATGCAGACACAGGTAACCTATTTGCAGTCTGTAGGATACCAAGTTTAGTGACAGAGCTTTGAGTTGGTCCACGTAGGACATGTTGTTTAGGCTTTGTATCCTTTTAATAAGGTATCTCTGCAGGTATTTTGGTTGTTGCATGTGTCTGGAAAGATATATACTTAAGAGGGCATTATATTCAATGATTGGCCTAATAAGGGCTGAGTAAAGGGGGACAATGACATCCCTAGAGATAAGCACAAGCCCTTTGTTTATAAGCCGTGCAATATAGAAGGATTTTTTACAATAATAGACACATGCTGGTCAAAAGTTATGTCACTGTCAACATAATTTCCCAAATTCTGAATAGCTGGGTCAACTCTTAGTGGCATATTTTCAATATGGTAGTTACCTGGGGTAAATGACTTCCCAAAAGATGCAATAATGCATTTTTCTGGCATTTAGTTTCTGACCACAATTCTGATACCATTTATTTGAGACAAACCTTCCTGCAGGATGGCTTAAGTCATTTGGGGATTCAATGACTGCTCCCAGGTTGCAGTCATCTGCAAACGTGGTTAGCCCAAGCCCGTTGGCATTGTTTTTTATTTCAGAAAAGTAGATGACAAACAAAAGAGGTTACAACACAGGACTTAGGGGGCATTCATAAGTGACTACTGTCTTTGTGAACGTAACTTCCCAGATTTTGATTATCTGAGTCCTATCTGTGAGACAGAGAGAGAGAGAGAGAGAGAGAGAGAGAGAGAGGCAGAGAGGTGGAGAGAGGGAGAGAGAGAGTGGGGTGAGAAAGGGAGCGAGAGAGAGATGCACACAGAGAAAGAGACAGTGAGAGAGAGAGAGAGAGGTGGAGAGAAAGAGAGAGCAAGGGAGAGGGGGGCAGAGAGAGAGAGGTGGAGAGAGAGAGAGAGACTGAGGGGGCAGAGAAAGAGAAAGTGTGAGAGAGAGAGAGAGAGAGAGAGAGAGAGGAAGGCAGAGAGGGTGAGAGAGAAAAAAAGAGAGGGGGTAGAGGAGAGGGAGAGAGTGGAGAGCGATAGAGAGAGACACACACACACACACATACACAGAAAGAGAGACAGAGAGATGAAGAGAAGGAGAGAAAGAGAGGGAGAGAGAGAGGGAGAGATAGAGGGAGAGAAGGGGGAGGCAGGAGAGACAGAGGGAGATGGAGAGGGAGAGAGAGGGGGAGAGAGAGAGAGAGAGAGAGAGAGATACACACATACACACACACACACACACACACACACACACACACACACACACACACACACACACACACACACACACACACAAGAGAGAGAGAGACAGGGGTAGAGAGAGAGGGAGACAGAGAGGGAGAGTGAGGGAGGGAGAGTGAGAGAGGGAGAAGGAGATAGAGAGAGAGAGAGAGAGAGAAGGAGAGGGGGTGGGAGAGAGACAGAGAGAGATGGAGAGGGAGAGGGAGAGTGAGAGAGAGAGGGGGAGAGAGACACATAGAGAGAAAAACAGAGACAGAGAGAGAACGAGAGAGATCTGGGGAGAGGAGGAGAGAGAGAGAGGGAGAGAGAGAAGGAGGGAGAGGGAGAGAGAGAGGGAGAGAGATGCAGCACTGGCATACATGAAAGACAATCATCCTTCATCAGGGTTTTGTAAATCATGGTGAACCGGAAGCCAAGTTCTAGGTGTCTTGATCAGTACAAAACTTCTTCCTCGGTATAAAGATGGGAATGATATTGTTTTACATCAGCATTTAAAAGGGTGTAATAAACTCCAAGCTGATTAAGGGCAGTGGATGAGGTTATGTAGGTAAAGCAATACATACAGTTTTCAAACTTAGTAATGTTGACTAAAATAGTGTTTACTTGCACATTTTAAACTGGCTCCTGAGATGTATCAGAAAAAATTCATAAAGCCTAGTAGAAGGTAGATGACAGTGTGACTGAATACACTGTAGGAATCAGCATTTATTTTCACAGAGGGCTGAGTGGATATAAGGGTGCAACATATGAAATGCTTGTAGATCTGGTGAGAGAATAAGCTATTGGTAATTTGACAGAACATGAAGATTTGGTTGGTAGACTGGAATTATAACACATATGAGGAGATGAAAAAGAACCTCTAGCTAGATAGCAGGTGTCCACTGCATAGGAAGAGGGAAGTACAGAGTACTGTATATGTGTTTAAGGAAACTCACAGGTGGTATCCTAAGCCAATACAGCAGCTTCCACAGGAAAACTAGGGAAGCCAGTGTTTCTCATGCACACTCAAATTTTGATGTTAAACGTTTCAAATGCAACCAAAAGAGGTATACAGAGTCACACTGTCCACTGCTGAAAGATGGCAAACTACAGCAAAAGTTCTTTTTTATATAGGTGGAAGGGAAAGAGGCCATTACCAAGAGGAGCACATACTCAGACCTACCAATAGTTTTGCCTTCAGTAGTCAAAACAAGCAAACATGGACAGTCTACTCTACTTAGGACCTTGAGAAAGAAATGTACATTTTTAACTTTTGTCTGGAGTTTACATGGATTGAAAAGGGATGAGGGTAGCTTATTTGAAGATATCGCTGGTGATGTTTTAATTGGGAATGACTTTGACAAGCTAGTAACTTATGTACATGCTGTTACATGGAGATAAACACATGAGAAGAGGAGCAGTGTAGTAGACTCAGCCACAATCCATATCTTCAACCAGGGATGGCAATGTGGCTATTTCAGTGGAAGAGCTGGTCACTAGCAATGAACCAGAATCTGAGTGACAGCAGGAGAAAAATAATGGGATTCCCTTGGAAGGGTTTTCTTCATGTAAAGATGTAGGTGGTAGTAGTTAGTCAGAATCTGTGGAATCACTGGCAGAAAGTACCAGTCTTCCTTTGGAAGGGGAACCAGGGAGGGTCACCAAGAATGTTTTGAGGCAGGCTCAACTTTCATTCCTACTTTACAGGAATTGAATGAGGTAACGTGTTTGTGAAAATAATAATTTGCTTGAAAAGCAGAGTGAAGAGATGGGGTATAGAGAGATAGGCCAAAGAATAACTACTTTAAGAGGTCAATGTGTCCCATTCTGGGTATGGATGGTGGAAGCCAATAATCAGGACATTGGTGAATATTGCTTGTATGCCAATGTCACCAAGTTGCACTTAATCACTTGGTTATTGAATCAGATTTGTGTGTGTGTGTGTGTGTGTGTGTGTGTGTGTATTTTTTTTTTGCTTGAACCTGTTGGGTACCACTGATGAAACAGGCCATCCCTCTCGTGGCCAGCAAATCAATTTAGGGCAGTTGAGTGTGTCCAAGGTCCCTATCCCTCATAGAACAATGTGGTACATTAACTGGCAGTGGTGGGATTCAAGTCCCTCCAGTGATAGCCTGGTCTTCACATTTGGGGGCATATAGGACTTCCATCATCTTATTTACTGAAATAGGGGTTGGAGGATTTATGTATGTGATACAGGAATGAAGACAGATATAATATGTGCTTCCAACATGCTGAACTCACTGTGCATTGTATGAGCTCTATAAATAAAGCCAAATATTACACTATAAAAGATGCAAGTGCACTACTAGATGTTGAACATCAAGCATTCCAACAAAACATATTTATTGTGTCCTCCAAGAAAAATACTTCTGAAGCTCATGTCCCAATCCCTACCTATCTATGTCAGCACTCATATATCCTATTGTTCAAGGGCAGTTATCTAAATTAACAGCCATTTATGCACAAATTGAGTATTAGACATAAAAATCAAGCAAAAATGCCTCTACCTGTTTCATCATACTTCCATAACCATAGCAATTAGTAGTGACATCCACCCAAAGCCAGGCCCAACTCAGCATATTCAGGCACCAGACAGCATATTTCTATTAGCTCTTACATCAATGCTACCTCACCCACAATCCTACTCTGGCCGTTATATATAGCACACCAACTTATGAAGTATTTATAACAACCTCCTTGAGCTATAATCATAGATAGGACTACACATTCCATACACCTTATCTGCAATAGAAACCTGGCTACACAAGGAAACAAAAATGATGGAATTGCTCTGCAAGACTATAAGATTATCAGGTCACACAAGGCCAACAAAAAAGCTGGAAGTGGCACTATTTTCTATAAACGCACACTAGATATCTCCCTTTTCCCCTTCATCATGTCAACTTTCTCTAACTCAGAAATCCTACTAACCGTGCTAAAACTAAACACTCACAAAATAATTGCAATCATGGCCATATACTTACCCTTAGGTAATAGGCTAAAATACTGGAAGAAATTCTCTGCTCAGCCTCCTCAAAAACCCCTCATGAAATGATAATATAGGGTAATGTTAATATAGACTAGTACACCATACATTCTGAAAATCAAACCAAAAATATACATCTGTACAAGTTCACCCAACCTATAATCACACCAAATAGATATAACAAAGCAACAGTCAAACAATCAACCTGTGACTGGATCCTAACACCCTTACCAAATAAAATATCATCCTATGGTACTCAGACAGCCCAAGTGATCACATACCAATCTACACCACAAAGTATCAAAGTAACAACCCAAACCACATTATTACAGCATTTTAAAAAACTTAACACTTTTCATGAAAACAGTTTTATTGATACACTCCAGTCCCTTAATTAGGAGCCACTAAAGACTCTCCCCATAGATGATGTTGTCTATGAATTCAATAAAAAATCTTCCAAGGTAATCTAAACACCCTAGCCCCCTCATAATGAAAAGAGTCAAAGTTAACATTGTCACATGGCTATCATTAGCAATTAAACAACTCATAAAACAAGGAAACAAAGCATGGAAGGTCTGGACAAAAAAAAAAAAAAAACAGCTCCTACTTTACTAGCATATAGACAACTAACAAAATAGATTTTAATCAAAGATAAGAAAGCTTATTACTCAGTCAATCAAAAATACACACAGACAATCCAAAACTGTTCTGGCCCTCAATCAATAAACTGTTAAATCCAGGACAAGTTACACAGCCAAGATGAAAAACAAACAAATGGTATATCCAAATTATAACAGCAACAGCACGAACCAGAATTGATTCAAGTAAGGAGTAAATAAACAAAACACAACTTTAATTTGAAACAAGTACAAATTAGGTAAGTGCTTTTGTTTTCTTTGTGAAAACATCATCAGACAATTAAATTCAAAACCTCATCCTGTTTATATTTAATTACTCCAATTAGCTGTTTCTAAAACATCAGATGACCACCAAGCCCCTAAGTAAAAGACATATTTAAAAGCCTCTTATAAATTAAAAAAGAAAAATAATGGATAAATTATGCATTAGAAAGCAAAATTATAAATGTATTTGCCCATTATCTCTAGACAGCCTTTAATTTTAACAAACAGGGTATCGAGACTTGATTGTTCAAACCCAGCCAATTCAAGGCATTTAATCTCAGTTGCCAGTTCAGCTGACATTTTTCAAGCCATAATTCACATGGCCCACCTCTTTCATGTATCTCATCCTGTTCCAAGATCATGAACTTGAAATCTTAACCCTGGATATTCTGAGATATGTTTAAATAAGGCATTAGTTTCTTCTTTTTTTTTTGTCTTGATTTCATATCTGTGCTCACATATTCTGTCTTATAATATTCTCTCAGTTTTACCAATGCAAAACCCTGGGAATAAAGTACATTGGGCACAATATACTACCTTGCTAGAATTACAATTATATTTACTTTTAGGTTTTAGTGGGACTTTGTTAATTAAAAATTAATTTCCTTCCAGAATATACTTACAATGAGGGCAAGATCCACATTTTTTCATCTCACCCCTTAATTGGATGGAAGTACCTTTTCTCAAAGATGTTTTTCAGATTACACCCTTTTTTAAAAACAATATTTGATATAAGTCCCACATGTTCACGAATAGATTTGTCATTAGTTAAAATGTACCAAATCTTTTTAATATGCTTTTAATCAAATAACTTGAATACATTTGCCTATGGTTAAAATACACCAGTTCTTTTTAATATGCTTTTAATCAAATGACTTTCACAATTAAATGTGGTAATAAACGCATTTTCATATCTTTCATTGGAAGTTGTTTTTTGGGCTGCATATGTAGAAAAATTAAAAAGTTCATGCTAATTAGCACCCAAAATATGAACAAAATGTTTATTCTCACATTTGTTGATCATGCCAAGCATCAAGGTGTTGATAAAATTATAAGGGTATCCCTGCTTTAAAAACATATCTCTCAAAAAAGACATTCATCCCAAAATGTATCTTCTTCAGTAGTCATCCGAGCAGCATGGATGAACTGTCCTTTTACTACAGCTTTCTTTTGAGTTTGGGGATGGGCACTTGTATAATGTAGGAAACTGTTGGAATATGTTTCCTTATGGTAGATTTTTGATAAAAAACTCCAATTATAGACCTTCATAAATAGGCAATATTTTTATCATCAGTTTGAGAAGTAAATTTAAGGAAGGATGTGCCATTATTAATGAATCCAAGGAATGGTGTTATATCATTACTATCCCCATCCCATAGAATAAAGATGTCATCTAAGAACTGAGTATAAAAGCTGCCTGAACTATAGAATTCAGAACTGAAGAAGAACTTTTTCTCCCATTGGATCATTACAGCATTTGTGAGAAGTCCTCCACATGTTGAACCCATGGCAACACCTTTGCTCTGTAAATATAATTCATTCTCAAAGATGATACTGTATAAATGTTCTTCAATACAAGCTCTAAAGGTTTTCCTTTCAAATTAATTTCATCTTATTTCAAAACCTTTTCAAACAGGAACTCTCAAAACTACTCTACATCAAGCTGATGTGGGATACTGGTGTTCAGATCCTTCAAATCTGCAGTAATCAATATAAGATCTGTGAAGATAATTTCATTTATTTTTTTGTAGAAATTCCCAAGAGTCATGACAAACATGGGTTTCCAATATAACCAACTTTTTAATATTTACATAGGATGAAAATGTGGTTGTTCAGTGCTTTTATGGAGCTTAAGCACTCCAAAAAATGTTGGTATAATAGGTTTATTCACATAAATAAATTTTTTATCTTTTACAGTAACTAGTTTGCTGATTACCTGATCCTTCAAATTAACTCTTATTTTATTATATGCAGTATTTAGCTCATTGATGGAAACTTTAGAATATGTGCCATCCTCTAATAACTGTCATTTTTTTAGAGTAATCACACTTCTCCATAATAATGACCCCCCCCCCCTTTTAGGGCTTCATAATTTTAATGTTCTTATTATTTTGTAACTCCCATAACTTCCTACTTTGATATAGGGGCAAATTGTCTATAGTATTATTTTGAGATATCACTATGTTATGCTTATCAAATAAATTGCTGATATCCAATTAACAAATCTCATAACACTGAATCACTGAATTTATGGGGGGATTAAAAGTACTGGATATTTGTAATGAATTCTAATTTTGAAACAGTAGACTAAAATTCAACTTTCTTATATAAAGTTTAAGATTCCATTAAAACTGATCCAACATCTGTCTGTTAGGAATAAAAGTCCTGCCTTTGGAAAAGAGATTAAAGCATTGCTCATCAATATTACAGGATGAAAAGGTATATACACGAAAATCTCCTCTTGTATTGTATATAATTTTACATAGTGGTAACATTATCATGTTCTCTGGACATTCATCACAAAGTGATAATAAAATGTTCTCAATATCTACATTCTCCCTCTGCCCTGTCCTTTCTGTATTGTCGCTCCTCCCCTCTGTGGGGCTTTGCCGCATTGAGGCACACGTCTTTGGTTGGAAAAATTCTGCTGATGGCCTCTTATCCACTCACACCTCCTCAATGGAGGGTATTCTTCATTCTCTAAAAAAGTCATTGTGATTGTATTTATATTTATGACATTCCATATTTGTTTATCATTCCTGTTCGAGTAATTAACATTATTTTGTCTAGTTCCACAGGCATGAGAAGGAGGAGGCTAAAGGTATGCTTGATTATTAGCATAATCCCTTCTGTCCCAGGCAAGATTTTAAGTTTGTGGTTCCTAATAGTATGAACTTGTTCGTCTATACTCCTAAATATACAAACATATTCAATTTATAATGGTCGTATTGGGTATCATGAATGATTAATTTATTCAGCCACACTGTTTCACCTATGAGTTCATCTATTAATCTATAATTATGTCTTACAATCATGTCCATGTATTCATAGCCATGTCTGTTAAAAAGGGAGGTAAGTTCTGTATGCAGTATAGAATCAGGGATTAACCCTTTTGGAAGTCACCACATTCTCAAGCCTTACAGTACCATATTGGCTTGAATACATTCCAGAAAGTATGCATTATCTAGTTGCAATTTCTTAATCTTTAAAAGCTTTTGGTCAAAATCAGTACGTTGATCTAGCAAGCCAGTATTATAGGAAGGCTGTGTTTCACCCAAATGGGTATTATTCTTCAGCCATTCATTAAGAAAAGGTACATTATTAATATCACCATTAATACCAAGTCCATTATTACATGAACTTACATGTGTGTTGGCGCTAGTATCATTCATTAGACTGTTATATAAATTAATGTGCAGGTAAGTCTGATCTCAGTATATCTCTGCTGATAGTATTAACCAAATCAATCCTATTAGCAAAGTGGGTGTCTCTTGACGGTAGCTGAGTTGCAGTTAAGTTATCCAATTGTTGCATTAGTTGCTGTACTAAGAGGGTTAAATTCCCAACATATTGATGTAGACTGGTTAAATCCATCTCCAGAAATAAAGAATGGATTGATTTACTGGCTTGAGTCCCTGTGGCCATAACAAACCAACAAACAAACTAAACCAAAGCAGGTAAGCAAATGGTACATCCAAATTATTATGGTCACAGCATGGGCTAGAATAAATTCAAGTAAGTAGATTAGTCTGAGTAATAAGCCACCAATAACAAACAAAAAAAATGACAACATAACCAACCAAATCAATACCCACTTTATACAGAGACAGTACAGTCATTAACCACCCAGGTATCTAATCAATCTCTTGATGTTCTCACTCAGTCCAACAACTTCATTCAACATTTCTCCATCAAACAAGTTGCCACAGACACCATCAAAAACTACCTTAAACATAAAAGCATACTACAACTGCCCTTGACAATTTACCTGAGAAATATCTTAAAATAACAGCTGAGGCTATTGCATACTCAGTTTAAATTCTGATAAATGTATCCATATCTGAAATTAAAGTCTCCTCACCTTGAAAGAAATCGCTGGTGCAGCGGTTAGCATCGTCACCTCACAGCAAGAGGGTCTCCTTTTCGATTCTTGGCTGGAGCGCCTTCTTTGTGGAGTCCGCATGTCCACCCCATGATCAAGTAATGTTTAAAGACATGCAGGTAGGTGAGTGCATGAATGGGTGTGCCTTCTTTGAAGGTTGGGCGTCGGGCTGGCAACTCTGCACTGTAAAAAATCCACTGCCAGTCATTAGTGGACCGGAGTTCTGCTGTGGCAACCCCTAACCAGAAAAAGCCAAAAAGACATTAGTTTATTCTACTGCACAAAGGTGGAATTAATACAGATCTTCCAGCCTATAGTACAATTGCTATTTTATCTCCTCTATCAAAATATTAGAACAATGTATTCATAAACAACTTCTTTACTATCTAATAGATAACCATCTTCTGTTTTCAACTCAGCATGGATTCCATCCTCATCACAGCACAACTACTACTTTGCTGAATTTTAATACTGTGAATACCCATAGAAATGCCAGAAGCCTAGCCTCCACCATCTTCCTACACTTATCAAAATCTTTTATTCCTGTCTACTACCAGAAGTTCTTACATACATTTTCTTCTTTAGGGCTCATCAGGTATTCCCTGTAATGGTTCCATCACTAACTCTCAAAAAGAACACAAGCAGGGAGGTGAAAAACAATTTGTCAACCATCTTGTCAGTAAGTATTGGTGTACCACAATGCTCTGTATTAGGCAGCATACTTTACAACATATTAATCAATGACCTCTACTTTGCTACAAAAAAATGTTAATGACTTGACCTTATTCTGCCCTGCCAAATCTATTTCTAAACTCCAAGACCTTACACAGCAATCCTTCTTATTGATTGGAACATGAGTAAATACTTTTCAACTAATACTAAACCCTACAAAGAACTAAATTGCTGCTCTTTGTTCCAAGACATATCTCCTCCAAAACAACACTATTCACTAGCATGTATGCCATGAACTCCATGATGGAACATGTAAACCATACAACAATACTGGGTGTCATTATAGATGACCAGTTGAAATTCAACCACCATGTATCACGCATGGTGAAAAGAAAACATCAAAAACTAAGTTACATTACACAGAATAAAACCCTACCTCACTGGCATAGTCAGAAGGCATATAGCCTTTACTTTTTTACAGCCATCTCTCTTCTATTTTGCTGCAGTCTTCACTAACCTTCAAGTCTCACGACTGCCCAGGCTAGAGCAATGTTATAATAAAATGGCCAAATACGCAGTAAACTACAATAACAGAATTCTAAACTGTCTAGCCCACAGAACATTGTACTTTTTACAACTACCACATTACATAGCTCTTTCTAGGCTTACTACAATACTCAGACTTCTGTATAAGCCAAAATGTGCCTAGCTCTTATCAAATTAATACACTACTCCTTTACTTGAATTTTATGGTATAGAGAAAAATCATTAATCACTATAACCAAATCATCTAATACTGCAGATGACTCTCTATATTCAGCTAGTGTATCTAAACTATGGAACCACATCCCACTTCCACTCCATTTAAAATACAAACTAATTTAAATCACAACTAAAGCTTCACCTATCAGATCAATGGATCTGTTCCTGTGTATCTCCAGGATAAATACCACTGTTATCTTTAGCTTGTTATATTGTCAAACAATTTGTCTTCATGCAGAATCCTATACCCCATAACAAGTCTTCATCTATACCTGACTAGTTTTACTAGCATCCTGCAGCCACATACATAGTTTATGCCACTGGTCGTTGCAGACCACTATACTTGTAATATAAACCTTATAATAGCTATATGTATAATTATCCATGAACATGCATTATACCCCCCACTTAACTACAATATTATCATTTACTGTCCCACCTAGTGTCTTCCTTAACCTTAATTTTTAGAATTTCTAAGTACTAATCACATAATCTATTAAATATTCACCAAACCTGTGGACACCTCTTCATATCCTCAATGTTCAACATCTTCTAAAGCACAAGTGTCTTTTATACTGTAATACTTGTCTTTATTTCATCAGAATCTAATCTAATTAGCAAATGTATGTGAACTTAATATCTGTTCATGTATATTACTGAATGTCTTTTTAAAAAATATGTTGGAGCTTTTCTCCCTGGGCCAATACTGAAAAGTTTTTTTTTTTTTTGGACTAAACTAAGTCGGACAAACCCAGTAAACAAATCAAAATAAATAACAATAAATGATTTATTTATGTATTTATCTTTATTTATTTCATTGTATTAACTGGGGTTGAAGACAGATCACAAGTGAGCAGTTCCAGCCTCAGCATGGGGCTATACAAAACAATAAAAAAAAACATTGTTTAATGAGGACAGTATGAGTGCACATGAATACAAGGAGAAAATATCTTAACAATTATGTGTGTATTATATACATGACATATACCATACTGACATTAAAGTTGAATGTAATAGGGAAATTCCACAAGTGACAGATGAAAATGTAAGGGAAAGAGACTGTGAGGACAGAAGATGTAGTGGAGTGAGGTTATACAATTAGATGGGACTGATCTGAATTTAGCTTGATTTGTAAGACTGGCTTTTACTACTGCACAGAACAAAACTCAAGACGATATTTGTAAATAAATAAATACATAAATAAAATTAAAATCATGATTGCTTCCTTCCAGATACTGCAAACTTTTCAGGAAAAGAGAAACATAGGTAGAGAAAGTATTTGTAAATGGAAAATGCTACATATAATGATGTTGTAATGAATTAGAGGAATAGCCCACTGGGTGTACCATAACTCTGTATTTTTACCAAGGCAGCACATTTCTTATCAAATGATTCCAGCAAAGGCAAAGAAAGGTAAACCAATAAAAGTATTTCTGTGATAACCACCCGAAGAGGCAAAGCCTTCAGAGCAGAAGGTAATTCCTTTAGCGAAACTGTTGGTGAGAACCTCAGCAGCCATTTTAAAGATCATTTTGCACAGGGGCAACATCATTAATTGTTTGATTGAAAATTGTTTTCAGAAATTATATGAATCCCAGAAGACAGGAGACTGCATTTTAACTTGTGTGGGTGACATTAGGTTTGTTTTTATAAAGATTTCTAGGCAAATTATATTTTCCAGTTTGTTTTGTAAATAATATTTTAAATGTTCCTTGTCCATAATTCTGCAAGCCTTTCTCAGATAATCACATAGCCTATGACAAAGTGTGAAGCCTTGTCCTCTAATCCATGATGAAGAATATGATGTTGCTGGATTTAGGCATGCTTCACATAACCAGCCATAAGGAGCAACTGAATAATTTTAACCTTAGTATTAACATGCACTCATATGAATTATTCCACTCAGAAAATTATCCTGCAGGGAAAAGCTAATACAGGTGATAAGTTAGACTAAAACATGCATGCAGGTTCACCACTGATATGACACCTATGTTTCTTATAGACAGAGGTACTCTTAAATTATAGTCTAACATACGCCCCTTAAAATAACTTCAAAAGTGCCATAACTTGTAGGATATATTTTGGTTGCATGGCTAGGCTTGTAAAAGCCCAAATGGTCATTAGCCTAGTTTACACCTATGAAACTATTCAAAATGCCCTCAAAATACATAGAAAGATAATGCAACAGAACTATAAAAGGTATCATAAACAGTTTGTAGGATTCAAGAAACTCCATGTAGGGTTTGTGTAGAGCCTACATGGATTGTTTCCGTGTACACGAAGTTCTGCTTGTGGCGGTGCCAAGCAATGCATATTAATGAAGCATGGTGCACTTAAACAAGGCTTCATGGGGCCCAACAGTGTTTTTTTGGCTGCAAAACCTCTTTGGGAATGTGAATAACATTTCTGTGTAAGGTTGGTGTCTTCAGCATGGCAATTGTACCTCTCAACCTCTTACAGCAAGAAATCTGAATAAAGCTATAAATAATAGGGAAACAAAGACCCCAAAATAGGGCACTTTTTAAATACTGCTCTTACAAACTTAAAACATTGATAGAATAACAGATTTTGCATTAGCATGAATTTTCTGAAGGGTATGAAATCTGAATCTTGAATGTCTGTCATTATTAAGAAGAAAGAAAATCCAGCAGACCACCAGGCTAAAAACTCGTAGCTTTTAATCCATTAAAAAGGTTAGCACTTTCAGGTAAAAAACCCTTCTTCAGACAACAACATAAAACAGTGAACAGAATTTAAAACCCAAACAACCAATCACAATACTTAATTTAACGATTAAAGTTAAAAGTTAGGTCTGCGCCTCTTAAGAACAGGCTTTAAAGGCACTACACCATTAAGCCCTGGGTTTCTATCAGCACCCAGGTTAAAAATCCATAAAGTTTCACAGTATTCCATATAAGCAACTAAATCTCCCCCTCTGTTACTCGTTTAAACAGACTGCAACACCATGAAATTAAAGTAATGTCCTGGACACTTGTGAATATGCAGGAACAAAGCACTGTGTATATCATTCAAACATATAGCTGATAGATGCTTAAGTTTCCTATCCTTCAGCCTACAATTACTTTTACCTATGTAGAATGATTCACAACACATACACAGGGTAAGATATATAACATTTTGCATATCACAAGTAGCAAACAACCTGGGTGCATATATTTTATGTGTAACAGGATGAGTAAAGACTAATTCTGAAAAAATAAATTTACATGCTTTACAATAATAGCATGGAAAAGTGCTTATTTTCTTAGGAACCTCAAGCCTGACTCTACCCTTATCACAAAAAATCTGCTTTAAATTCTTATTTTTCTTGAAAACAAAATTAGGTGTATCCCCTACTGTTTCTCTAAGGGTATCATCAGAGGATAAAATTCTCCAATTCCCTTTTATTATCTCACAAACCTGTTTGGCATCACTACTATATTTAATATATAAATTCACCTTACTTTTATTGTTATTGCCAGTAATTCTGACCTTGTTCCCTCCACCCGTATGCAGTCTATTAGCTTTCCCTTAGCTGGAGTACCAAGGAGCAGCTCTATTTTCCCTTGAATGTAGGATACATTGAATCTCTTCTTTCAGTTCTTCCGGGTTATAGCCCCTTGCTGCAAATCTAGATGTAAATGCATTCATTTCCCTACGTAATTCTAACTCATCCGTTTGGAGCCTGGACATCCTAAGTGTTTGCCCCTTGACAATGTTTTTAAACACAAACCCTGGATGCATGCTGTCTCTTACTAGCACACTATTCCTCCAACAGGTTTTGTGAAACACCTTGATATTAAGACCAGTATTAGAATCTCTCAAGATCTTAACGTCTAAAAAATCTATTTCCGAATGGGAGAATTGTACTGAGAATCTCAGAAAATTAGTTGTTGATTCTAAGTAAGCAACAAAATCATTCAAGATGTCTATAGTGCCCTCCCAGAATAGGAAGATGTCATCCACAAAATGAGTGTAAAAAATAAGGGAATGCTCCCAATCATGTCTTACTCTAAACAGCTCATCCTCCTCCCACTGGGCTAAAACTAGGTTTGTATACGAATTAGCACAGGGGGTGCCCATGGCTACCCCCATGTTTGCCAATAGTGCTGTCCCTCAAAACTAAAGATATTATTTTCCAGTACTAGTTCGAGTAGACAGAGAATCCAAATAATAGCGTCCTTGTCAAACTGATGGCAGGAACCTAAAAACTTCTTTACAGCTTCGAGACCATATTTATTTGGTATAACTGTAAATAAATTATTTACATCTAATGTCACTAGTAAAACCTCATTAGATAAGGTCTTGGCTAAAACTGAGTCATGTAGTAAATTAAAAAAAATGTGCACTGTCCTTTAAAACCCTAGGGGCACACAAGACGGACTGTTTGAGCTTAGATTCAACTCATATAGAACAATTTTCAAAGTCTCATCCTCTACTAGAGATGATGGTTCTTAAGGAGGGATCACAAGGATCCTTATGGATCTTGGGCAAGGCTTTACAGATAGGAATTAGGGGGCAGTCAACCTTAACAAAATTGCTAGTGGTTACATCCAAAATATTGCTCTGTATCAAATCAGAAATGACACTGTTCACATGCAAAATCATATTCCTCACTTCATTAAAAGTTAATTTTTATATATGTCACATCAGATTCAAGCACATGTATAACTTTGGTAATATAATGAACGGAATCCATTACAACAATTGCTCCCCCCTCCTTATCCGCTGGTCATATCACTATAGTAGCATCATTAGCCAGAGCCTTCAAAGCTGCTCTTTCATCAACATTAAAATTAAAAAGACACTTAGACTTGTCTTGTTCAATGTAGACCCTCAATTGATCTTCACAAGTTCTAATAAAAGTATCTATAACTGGATTAGGGGGAGGAACAAATAAACTGAGTCAACCCATATCATTGTTCAATGACATCGAAGCATCAAACATTTTATTCAGTTGTAAATTACGCCCAAACAATTTTATGTCTAAGATCAGGTCACCATATCTCTGGGACTCAGCAGGTACAAAATTAAGTCCTTTATTTAAAACCTGGATTTGTATATCAGAAAGAGCCACACTAGAAAGATTATAGACAAATGGCAAAGTACCTGAAGTCAAATCGATGTTTTCCTTTGTTTTCATTCCCTGCTCAAGGAAAACCATTAATGACTGGGACCCAACACATCGGTTCTTTTCTCTTTCTTGTCCTTTTTCTTGATGGAAACTGGTAGTGGGTGAAAAACCATTTGAGAATATAAGGTTTTATGCCTTGTGCCCAATTCTAGGGCACCAGATGAAGTCACTACATCTGCCGTGGTTCCAGTAGCAAGGGGGGCATTCAACAGGGGTGTGCCCCTCCTTCTCCACACAAACCACACGTTGCCCTTCCTTTTCCAGATTAGTAACTGCCTGCTGCTCCTTCGCCTGGCAAACCTCAGGCTGTATCTCTGGCTTCTGATTTCTTGTCGGTTCCTGGACAACCAAGATGGATTGGCTAACTTGGCGATCCAAATCCTTTCCCTGTACCAATTGGGTATCCCCATAGCAGTGCTGCTACGCTGTGGTTCCCTTTAGTTGTTAGAAGATGCAGTTTCCGGCCAAACAAATATATTGCCTCTTTTAAAATCTTGGAGGTCTCTTGACAATTTTTTAGTTTTAATCTGCTGTAACTTGCTATCATATGCACTGATAGCACAATATAAGGAGTCCAATTTCAAAAGATAATTCTCACTAGAAAACTTACTTTCTATTTCCTGCTGATGCTTTTTAATTGCCTGAATAAGACATTGTTCCTCAGGCTGGAAATATTCTACCAGCAGGTGCATATACTTGTAACTTGTCTCAAGGTTATTCTTCTGCCAATGCGCTAATAACTCAGGATGATGGTCACCATGGGTCGGCATACATAATACCATCATACCATGGGGTACAACCCGAAAATACAGACAGGCTTCAAGATGCAAAGGTTGTCATTGAAACCACTTGAGCTAATATAGCTCATTCTCTAGAGCACCAAACAGTTGCAAAAAAGACTCACTGTTTTCAGATGTTACAGCAGCCCCTGCATAATTCTCTAAAAGTGTCACATTCAGAAGTGGATTATCTTCAGTACTAGCCAATCTCCTAATCCTCTCACGAAAAGCCCTGGTCACCGATGTCACCGGATTGTAGTCAAATTCAACAGATTCTATAGCAAAACTAGCCATGTGTACCTTTTCTCCGTAAAAATTGTAGAAAGAAATGAACCAGCCAGATACTGTGGCACCAAAGGTCTGTTGTAGTAAAAAATAAACCAAGAAGAAAGAAGACTCAGCAGACCACCAGGCTAAAAACTCCTAGCTTTTAATCCATGAAAAAGGTTAGCGCTTTCAGGTAAAAAAACCTTCATCAGACAACAGCATAAAACAGTGAAAGTGAACAGTATTTAAAACACAAACAACCAATCACAATACTTAATTAATTTAATGATTAAAGTTAAAATTGAGGTTTACGCCTCTTAAGAACAGGCTTTAAAGGCACAACACCATCAAGCCCTGAGTTTCTATCAGCACCCAGGTTAATAATCCATAAAGTTTTACAGCATTCCATATACGCAACTAAATCTCCCCCTGTTTTACTAGTTTGAACAGACTAACACTGTTCTGAACACTTGTGAATATGCTGGAACAAAGCACTGTGTATATCATGCAAATGTATAGCTAATAGATGCTTAAGTATCCTATCCTTCAGCCTACAATTAGTTTTACCTACATAGAATGATTCACAGCACATACACAGGGCAAGATATATAACATTTTGCGTATCACAAGTAGCAAACAACCTGGGTGCCTATATTCTATGTGTAACAGGATGAGTAAAGACTAATCCTGAAAAAATAAATTTACATTATTTGCAATGATAGCATGGAAAAGTGCCTATTTTCTTAGGAACCTCAAGCCTGTTCCTACCCTTATCACATAAAATCTGCTTTAAATTATTATTTTTCTTGAAAACAAAATTAGGTGTATCCTCCACTATTTCTCTAAGGGTATCATCAGAGGATAAAATATTCCAATTCCCTTTGATTATCTCACAAACCTGTTTGACATCACTACTATATTTATTTTTACTTTCTATTTCCTGCTGATGTAATTGAAATGCATCAGCAGGAAACAGAAAGTAAGTTTTCTAGTGAGAATTATCTTTCGAAATAGGATTCCTTATATTGTGCTATCAGTGCATATGATAGCAAGTAACAGCAGATTAAAACTAAAAAATTGTCAAGAGACCTCCGAGATTTTAAAGGGGGCAATATATTTGAACGAAAATTGCATCTTCTGACAACAAAAGGGAACCACAGCGTAGCAGCACTGCTATGGGGGATATGTGATTGGCACAGGGGCAGGACTTGGGTCGCCAAGTCAGCCAATCAATCTCTGATGTCCAGGAACTGACAAGAAAGCAGAAGCCAGAGATACAGTCCTTGGTTTGCCAGGTGAAGGTGTAGCAGGCAGTTACTAATCTGGAAAAGGAAGGGCAAAGTGTGGTTTATGTGGAGAAGGAGGGGCACACCACTGTCAAACGGCCCCTTGCTACTGGAACCACGGCAGATGTAGTGACTTCATATGGTGCCCTAGAATTGGGTGCAAGACCCAAAACCCTATATTCTCAATTGGTTTTTCACCCAATATCAGGTCCCATCAATAAAAAGGACAAAAAAAAAAAGAACCAATGTGTTGGGTCCCAATCATCAATGGCATTCTTTGAGCAGGGAACAAAAATGAAGGAAAACATCGGTTTGACTTCAGGTACTTTGCCATTGGTCTATAATCTTTCTAGTGTGGCTCTTTCTGATATACAAATCCAGGTTTTAAATAAAGGACTTAATTTTGTACCTGCTGAGTCCCAGAGATATGGTGACCTGGTCTTAGACATAAAATTGTTTGGGTGTAATTTACAACTGAATAAAATGTTTGGAGCTTCAATGTCATTGAACAATGATATGGGTTGTTTAAAGAAACACAGTCAGCAAAAAAGCCAGCAAATGTTGGTGGTAGCCATATAAAAAATATATTTATTCACCAGAGGGAAGAAACCTCCCCTACTGGAATGATGCTATTATACAATATAAATAGCAAAAAAACTTGACACCAAAAAAGGAATAAATTCCAACAGTGTAAAATTCAAACCTCATATGAGCCTTCTTCAGTGAAATGAAAAATAAAGAAACAGATTAACACAGTACACAGATAAATATATGAATTGGTCTCACCCATGGACCAATCCAAGCACAAAATTCACAATTGGTCATTAAGACCAGGTGCAAACAGAGCTCCAATTTTAATAATCCATTTCTTTTCCTTGGAGCTTAGTAATTCCTGCCAAAACTGTTTATCATTGCATTTCCCTCTAATACAATCAATACAAATTTATATGAAGCAGATGCATGTTGCAAGCAATGTTTATATAAGGCATTAAATGTCACTCAAATGCTCACACGAGAAGTCTTTCCAACATAGAAAGCAGAACAGACGCAGGTCACCAAATAGATGACCCACTCAGTGTTACAATTAGCCCAAAATCTTATATCAAAAACTTGTGAGGTATTTTACTAGTAAATTCAGAATACAAAATGAACAATGCCCACAAGGAATACATCCAACAATAGGTTTGCCTAAAATAGACCGCTGAATTGGTTCAAAAGAATCTGCCCCCACTCTCTTGTAATGGCTCAATTTTGAACCAATGGTTTGTCCCCTTTTGAATGAAAAAGAACAATGTTCTGGCAACAGGGAGCAAAGCTTAACATCAGCTTTGAGAATGTTCCAATGTCTCTGTATGATACTTTTGAAGCCTAGTGTGTTACGTCCATATGTAGTTACGAGACGTAAAGGTTGTGACTGTTGGCCATTATTCTTATCTTTGTATGTTAATAAATCATCCCTATTTAGACTAGACACAAATCTTTTGGCAACATGTATCGAACCTGGACGATAACCCCTCTTAATAAATCTACAAGTCAGATCATCTTGGGCATTGTAACTACATATGGACGTAACACACTAGGCTTCAAAAGTATCATACAGAGACATTGGAACATTCTCAAAGCTGATGTTAAGCTTTGCTCCCTGTTGCCAGAACATTGTTCTTTTTCATTCAAAAGGGGACAAACCATTGGTTCAAAATTGAGCCATTACAAGAGAGTGGGGGCAGATTCTTTTGAACCAATTCAGCGGTCTATTTTAGGCAAACCTATTGTTGGATGTATTCCTTGTGGGCATTGTTCATTTTGTATTCGTGTGTCACGTACTCTTGAATTTACTAGTAAAAATACCTCACAAGTTTTTGATATAAGATTTTGGGCTAATTGTAACACTGAGTGGGTCATCTATTTGGTGACCTGCGTCTGTTCTGCTTTCTATGTTGGAAAGACTTCTAGCTTTCCGCTTTCAGAATTTGTGAGCATTTGAGTGACATTAAAAAGAAGCGCACTAGTAATGCCTTATATAAACATTGCTTGCAACATGCATCTGCTTCATATAAATTTGTGGCCATTGATTGTATTAGAGGGAAATGCAATGATAAACAGTTTTGGCAGGAATTACTAAGCTCCAAGGAAAAGAAATGGATTATTAAACTTGGAGCTCTGTTTGCACCTGGTCTTAATGACCAATTGTGAATTTTGTGCTTGGATTGGTCCATGGGTGAGACCAATTCATATATTTATCTGTGTACTGTGTTAATCTGTTTCTTTATTTTTCATTTCACTGAAGAAGGCTCATATGAGCCGAAACCGGTTTGAATTTTACACTGTTGGAATTTATTCCTTTTTTGGTGTCAAGTTTTTTTGCTATTTATATTGTATAATAGCATCATTCCAGTAGGGGAGGTTTCTTCCCTCTGGTGAATAAATATATTTTTTATATGGCTACCACCAACATTTGCTGGCTTTTTTGCTGACTGTGGTTCATTTATTTGTGCCGTGCAATGGTTCCGCGTGCATCTGCTTCTTGGTGAATTGTTTAAAGAAACCCAGTTTATTTGTTCCTCCCCCTAATCCAGTTATAGATACTTTTATTAGAACTTGTGAAGATCAATTGAGGGTCTACACTGAACAAGACAAGTCTGAGCATTTTTTTAATTTTAATGCTGATGAAAGAGCAGCTTTGAAGGCCCTGGCTAATGATACTACTATACTGATACGGCTGGCGGATAAGGGGGGGCAATTGTTGTAATGGATTCCATTCATTATATTACCAAAGTTGTACATATGCTTGAATCTGATGTGACATATAAAAAGATAATTTTAAATGAAGTGAGGAATATGATTTTGTATGTGAACAGTGTAATTTCCGATTTGATACAGACCAATATTTTGGATGTAACCACTAGCAATTTTGTTAAGGTTGACTGCCCCCTGATTCCTATCTTTAAAGCCTTGCCCAAGATCCATAAGGATCCTTGTGATCCTCCCTTAAGACCCATCATCTCTGGTAGAGGATGGGTCACTGAAAATTGTTCTATACGGGTTGAATCTAAGCTCAAACAGGCCGTCTTGTGTGCCCCTAGGGTTTTAAAGGCCAGTGCACATTTTTTAAGTTTACTATATGACTCAGTTGTAGCCAAGACCTTATCTAATGAGGTTTTACTAGTGACATTAGATGTAAATAATTTATTTACATTTATACCGAATAGAGATGGTCTAGAAGCTGTAAAGAAGTTTTTAGGTTCCTGCCATCAGTTTGACAGGGACACTATTATTCGGATTCTCTGTCTGCTTGAACTAGTACTAGAAAATAATATATTTAGTTTTGAGGGACAGCACTATTGGCAAACATGGGGGGTAGCCATGGGCACCCCCTGTGCTAATTCTTATGCGAACCTGGTTTTTGCCCAGTGGGAGGAGGATGTGCTGTTTAGAGTAAGACATGACACCTTTAGCAATATCATAAGTGACATACAATGCAGTGATATAATTATTTCACTCTATTATGTTACCTTTACTTTAGGCAGTACAAACTGTAAACAAACTTTTTTATAACGTTTCTAAATACCCAGTTAATAACAGATGCACACTATAGTGCAGCTTTCTGCCCACAGTCCTTGATGTGTGCATATATTGCCCATATGCAAGCTCCAATTCTACTAATTACATTTTCCAGCTAGCCATTTGTGTCACTGCTAGAAAAGTATGGAATTACAGTGCAATAATGATGAAAACATAATTGTACTTGTTCATTTGGAAACTGTGGTGTTTGAATGCACAACTGCTGACTACTGTCTGCTACCATAATGTTCTTTGTTCCCAAAGAGTACTGCATGCATAATTTCTGTTTACAGTTGCGAGATGTATGGCCTATTTTATAGTACTGCATTCATAGGCCTCAAACTCTTACAGCAACAAATGTGGACAAAAGAGGCCAACATCCAAAAAATAGCATTAACTCTTACATACTTGCTCTTATAAGCTTATTAAGGTGATACAGTAACAGGTTTTGCACTTGCATGGCTTTTCTGAAGGGTCATAGGATCATAGAATCATAGGAAGTTACTAGGCTATTAGCCCTGAGGCTCTTATAAGCCTAGTCGAGAGTTTAGCCCATGTTTAGATAAGTCACCACCCAAAACCACTGTCCAGCAGGGACACAGGTGGAATCCCAGGGGTGTATTTTCTGTTTCCCATCCAGTTATCCAGGTTGCGCTTAAAAAGGGATAATGAGGTACTCTGCTTGATGTGGAGAGGGTGTCTATTCCACAGATGGGGGAGTCTCTGGGACACAAATTTGTCCCGCCAACAAGTCCTATTGATTTCACAGACCAGGTTGAGGTTGCGCATGTGGGTTACTTGAGTGGAGATTGACTTGCAGATATGCAGCATTCCCATCAAGGTGGGGTCTGAGATTGCTTTGTATGCCAGACAGAGGTTATCTCTGAGGAGTCTGTATGAAACTGAGTAGAGGGACAGGACTTTTAGCCTATCTGTGTAGGGTAGATGTCTGAGGCCCTGGATTCTTCTGGAGAGGAACCTCTGTGGTCTCTCCAGCTGCTGCATGTGCTTTGCGAGGTACATGCCAAAGGGGGTGATGTACTCAATAATTGGCCTTATAAGGGAAGAATACAAGGATGTTATGACCTCCTTGTCCCTGGATGAGATGCCTTTACTTATGACGTGGGCTATGTAGAAAGCATTCCGTACAACGGAAGAAACATGGTGGTCAAAAGTCAGGTTGCTATCAGCCTGGGTTCCTAAATCCTTCATGACTGATTTTGTGCTTAGTACATTGTTATTAATGTGATAATATATGGGGATGTCACTCTCTGCAAAGGGGATGATGATACATTTTTTGGCATTCAGCTTGAGACCATGCTTCTGGCACCAGTCATGTGTTTGGGTTTGACCCTCTTATAGGATGTCCACATCCTTTGGGGAATTGATGACCATGCCCAGTTTGTAGTCATCTGTAAACTTGGTCAGCCATAATCTACTGGTTTTTGGCCTGCACCTCTGAGAAGTATATTCCAAATAACAGAAGCCCCAAGACCAATCCCTGGGGTATGCCATTTGTTACAGGTCTACTGCTTGAGGTGGCTTCCCCTATTTTGATTAGGTAGGTTCTATCATTGAGCCAGTTTGCTACCCATCTGGTAACATATGTATTGATGCCTAGTTGAGAGAGTTTATCTATTATGCCTTAGTGGGGAATAGTGTCAAAGGCTTTGGCCAGGCCAAGGTAGGTGGTATGCACCATCTTCCCCTCATCCATGGCTTTGGTGACTGTCTCAAAGAAGTCAACCAGATTTAACAGACATGACCTCCCCTTGACAAAACCAAACTGTGTGAGGCCAAGTGTTTGGAGGTTGCCAATGTCCCTGTTAATGAGGTCCATGATAATCAATTCCATGGCCTTGCAAATCAGGCTAGTTAGGCTGATGGGTCTATAATTTCCCAAATCAGTGGACATTATGAATACCAATCCTGACTATATGCAGCTTTAAACTATTGCAAACAATGTCTGAAAGTCATACTTACATGTCTGTGGTGTGCCACCAGTCCAACGTTTCTTGATCCAATGGTTGAGTGGATCCTTCCTCCTCATCCTGAGGTCTCGGTATTGGTTCCTACACTGTTCAACAGTGTTAGGGATACCAGTAGCACTGTTCAGAGTCTGGACCAGACAATTTCATGACTCTGTCCTTGATTGTGAGCCATGATAATGCCTCTGCAGGACCCAGGGCCCATGGTCATTTACTAGAATTTCAACAAACACTTTGGAATCTTGGACACCTCACATCTGAACCCTAAATCTCAAACCATCTCCAGAAACTCTTCCCATGTCTGTCACAGAGCAAGTACAATGTAGAATGATATTTACCACCAATTGCATGTATCACATTTACTCAGAGGGCACACTATTTGATTTGGCAACATTTAAAAAAGCTATGCATCGCTTACCATCGCACAAAGAGGGTACAATGAGTGCAACATGTTTGTGTGATTGTAAGCAATACAAAATTTTGGTAACTAATGGAATTTCTATGTAATTTGAGATACAGCCAATTCTGTAACTGTGTTGGTCCAATGGGAAGTGCATGCCAAGCTACATAGTAGGAATATAGAAGCCTGAACAAAGTGCACATTATACCCACAGTCATTTTTTGCTATTAACTAGACAATACAGTGATTAGTAAATAATTACATAACTGACACAATATTACTGTGTCAGTCATAAGTCATATAAATATTATATAAGCTACAACTGCTATAAGTGAGAGTGACTATAATGTGAATTGGAACAACATTAAAATTGAATGGCATACGCTGTATACAAACCCTGGACCATATGGATATTACTCCTGCACTGACAGGTATTGCCACAGGAAAGTCAGGAAATCCCTTCTCTATGTGTCAGTTCATTGCTATATACTGCAATGTCACAATAGTAAAACAAAGACTTTACACCTTGTACTCAAACCCAGGACCATCTAGACTTCAGACCTAGACTTGACACCTGCTGCCACAAAGAAAGTTACATAGCATCCCCTATGTTAGTAGTCATTGTTAAGTTCATGCTGTTAACTACAGCACAATGGTGCTTAGCGGGTTTGCAATGCACAATTACATTAATAGATAGCATCAGGTTTCTATTTTTAGCTGTCTGGGTCCTGTCTGCTACCTGGGTGGTCCAGTCATCCATTTTGCACAATGCCGCACTACATGTAAAACTGTTTAGCATAGCCAAACGTGTTTGTGCTAAATGTCACATCACACAAGCAATGATCCCCCAATGATACACACCACATTGAGATTAGGCAATGTAAGTAACTTCACTGAAAGGGAAGAATGTAAATGGATCATCAGAATGAAAGCAGATGAAGGACATGGCCTCAATGAGAGGGTTACTCTGAAACCCTTTCTAGTCAGTCGTCATCTTAAGCATTAGCAGTTATTTATTGCTATACTTTTGACTTTTTCATGTTTCTTGGTGTTAGTAGGAATATGTATTTTTAGAAGTTTTTCAGTAGTTTCATACACTTGAAATGTTTTTATTACATGCTGTTTTTATATGCTCTTGTATTTTTAAATATTTATATGCTATTTGCCATCTGAAATGTTAATAACAGTTATAATCTATTACTACATCCATTTTAATGTCAATGTTGAATTTTGAAGTTTTAATTTTCACAATATAAGTTTCTGACTTTTTATCTATTTAGAAGTTTCTGACTTTTTATAGTTATGTATTCGTACAAAGGCTTTCATTGGTTAACTGTTTAATTGATAAGTGTTTAAATACAGAAGTGATGAAGTATTTTATTAAAGTCTGAAGAAGCGTCCAGAGTAGACGTGAAAGCGCTAACAACCCATGGAATAAAGTTATTTTGCTGTTCAAGTATAAAAAATTTTTATTGACTTTTGCTTTTTTGGTTGATGGTTGGCTTCGATAGTCGTGGAGTACCTGCACCTTGATATTGACATTTTTTTTTTGGGGGCACAGCAGATACCTTACCCTGAGAGATCTCTGTTTATTTATCACATGCCATATGATGTTTCCGGTTTGAGCATCTTATTTTCTTTGCTGTCCACATATTCTCATTTCTCTCATCATCTAGTAAATTTTCAGCAGATGTCCAAACTCTTTTACTCCTCATTCACTCCAGCCTTCTTTTATAGCCTAGCATAATTGAATTCATTGCTGACCTTCTTGTTCTATAACTTCTCTTTCTATCCTTCTCTCATCTGATTTATTTTTTGTATTTTGTCCTTAAGCTGCGGTGGTACAGCGGTAGCATTGTTGCCTCACAGCAAGAGGTTCTCCCGTTCAATTCTCGGCTGGAGCACCTTCTGTGTGGGGTCTGCATGTCCTCTCAGTGGTTGAGTGGTGTTCAAAAGACATGCGTTAATGGGCGTCTTTGTTGAAGGTTGGGCGTCAGGCTGGCACCTCAGCTCCGTACAAATCTACTGCCAATCATTAGTGAACCGGAGTTCCGCTGTGGCGACCCCTAACCGGGAAAAGCCGAAAGAAGATGAACAACAACAATATTTTTATTGTATGTCTCTTATATTGTATGATGGTGTAGTTTACTTAATTTTTTCCATTAATTACTATTTGCTTGACAATGCATTGTATTTCTTACTTTATGTAACCTGGAGTTTTTCTCCTCTCTGCTGTAAAAGGGCATGTTGCCCAGCCAGACTAATACGGTCAACAAATGTCAAATAAATAAATAAATAAATAATACCCTGCTCTCCAGGTGGTGCCTAGATGTGTACATGAGTGCAATCTATGGCACCCAGTCCTTCAGGCTAGTGTGGACCAGAGTAGAACCGTTGCATACTGCTAGTCCTCTCCTCAGAACTATGGGGAAAACATATGCACTCATTGACTTGTATGAGCATAGCATCCAGGAATTGGTGAAGGATTCTGGATGCTGATGCCTGTGACACACCCATAATGTCCCTAGTTGGTCTTTGAAAAGTACCTGTAGCTAATATTCTAAGGGCTACACATACCTTAGTTTCCACTGGGATTGGTTCCCCTTGATTGGTTCTGGCTCTGGTTAGGCAGGACTTGCAGAGTTCTTGTAATGTGTCCCTGTCCAGGTCATGCACCTTCTGATAAGTTACCCTGGGCCTGAACACTCTTGTCCTTCTCGGCCTAGGCCTATTATCATCAGCACCAGCAGCATTGACTTCAGCTTCAAACACATGCAGTGGTATAGCTACAGCAGTCCCTAGCATTGTGTCATTTAAAATTTCCTTGGCTCTACTCCAATTGTATTGAAGTATGTAGGAAAAACAAAAGTGGAGGTTACTTGGATGCTGTATAGCACGTTGAATAGCTGCACTGTGTTGGATTGGTTCATGAAAAGGAATTCACCTACTTATACTCTAATTAGCACCTATTACAAGCACCTGCCACTTGCTCATCAGTGCACTAGTTGCACCTTCTCATACCCCATGCACCCCCGTGCAGCTATGAATAAATAAAGTAAGTACGGCAAAATTGTAATTACTTTCCTCTGTTCCTCTAATATCGCGCAAACATTGAGTATAAAAAGGAAAGGTTGCCACCCTTAACTCAAACCCAGGACCACCTGCACTCTAGCCCTACACATACATATGTTGCCACAGAACTATTTACATGACAAGCACAAAAAAGGCTACCATTCATTCCTCCATTTCCCCTGGGTGCACTATGCACATCATTGCGCAAACAAGGACATAAAAAAATGTACAAAAATTATTTGAAACACAATTTAGAACAAAATTCGAAGCATGGCACACAGCCGAGAATTGTGTATAGCTTACATGCACTTTCACCCTCCACAGATGAACGTGTACAACTTTGAAAGTGTAACCTGACACACCTCTCTGATATCATCACTCATTGTTGACATCCATTGTAAACAAAGACACTGTGGAAGTGCCTACACAAAGTGAACATCTCTACAGGGTTACTCTTTTTTTGGGATTCAACAATTCCAGTGAGTTTTTACCTAATTTGCATCTTTGCCATGCTGACAGCCTGGAATCTACATAGTTAGTAATCGTCTTGGTGAAGAAACTGCATGGGAGCACAATGTAATAAACACAAGGGAGGCTATTACTTTGTCCATATAGCTGCTACATACTATACATGTTTTCAGTGTAATAATACTCTGTTTCAGTATGTTTAAACATTTTAGCAGCCTGCAATATGTACAATTATATTTTCTTTTGGGGGTGGGGTAGCAAAAGTGCATTTTTGCCATGGCCCTTAAAAAATGTATTTTTTATTTTGTAACTCTGCTATTCTAGCATCCACAGCATGTAATTAGGTCATATGTGTGGGGCTAAATGTTGAGGTAATTTCTATACACATTTTAAGAGCTTTTACTTATTCTTGCTTCCATGTAGACTCCTTTTCATGGCTGTATTCGAAAAGTTTCCTAATATACGACCAACATGAACACAAGAGTCTACACGGTTGCTTTAGAGGTTGTTGAATCACTCCATCATGCTGATTTGCTTCATTAGCATAAAATTCAGCTACTTATGCTCTAATTTGCACGGCATAAAAGTTTCTGTATTTGCACATGAGTTCATGCAGCTACGCAGAATTTACCCAATGTAAAGATTTTCTTGCCCATGTGTGCATCACACTGCGATGTGCACACGGGAAAAATTATCATGTGGGCTTTCATGAAGACCCCCAGTATGTTGCATGCATCTAAAGCATGTCACCTGTTTCGTGAGGCATCTGTTCTTACTAAATCATCAGAATTAAAGTTAATGTTTCTATATAGTCATGAATGTTTGCAATTCAAAATCATTTTGGTAAAGTGAAGACCTTACAACTGCTACATCACAATTCATTATGTTCTTTACAGACATTATAATAACAATGACAGTGTGCAATGTGTTGCATGAGATAATTCCTTCTTCAATGTCAGAAATTACCTGAGAAGGCCCTGAAAATTACATAGACTGTCTAGCTTATCAGCTCCACTAACATTGTTTTACATTTTAAAGACAAAAGGCTAGTGGCTGATATTATACTGATTCCCTGTGGGACTATTTTATAATTATGCAACTGTTTAGCATGCGTACATACTACGACTGTTATTTGAGCTGATCCATATGTTAGAAGTCATTGTACAAGAGAAAATCATGTCTAGTATGGCCAAGCTGTGATAACAAATCACAGTTACATATTCCAGATTTTGTTTGTATACTAAAGTGCATAGATATTATGACAGTTGGATAGCTAAGCTCTGAAAATACAGAAAATATATTGTGCACTTAAGATTAGGTGAACGCTAGAGTTTTAAAATGACTCTAACATTCTCAAATGATTAAAATACAGATTTCAGTAGCCTTACTACTTCATAATGACTATAACTGCGAACATCCCAGAAATAGCATGTATGCATAATGCCAGACTTCATCTCAGATGAAGCTGACAAGTACGCAGCAAAGAATTCCTTCATGAACAATAACTACTTATTGCAAATTATAAACAAACAAATCCTTTGCTACTGATATTGAAATTGCTTAGCATGTTAAGGACCAAATGAAATAATTCACAGACATCATTAAGTGCATTTTGTCAATTGTTATTTTATTGCCACTTTGGGAACAAGTTCTACTGACTAACACCACTTATATTCACTTAGCATCATTTAATAATTAAGAACATACTTAGCAAAAACGTAGCTCTGCTAGTCTGGCATTTAAATGCAAACTGCACAAAGCACAAATGTGATGAAAAAAAATCACAGTTTGTTTAACACGGTTAGCAGCAATGAACTGCATGTATACAATGCTTCCAAAACCTAATTATCTGCAGACAATGGACACATTACTTATTCAAGGCATCTGTTGTGCAGATTGGAGGAGAACAGCATCCTCAGGGAGCTAACTCATCCTTGCTTAAGGTCTGAAATATTTACTTAAGTGACTGTGTGCAATTCAACCATTATAATTGTTCTAGCTTAGAAAATTAAAACTAAAACCACTTAAATGCTTTGGAATGCTGAAATGCTTGCTTTGAATTCAATTGTTCCTGTAAATTAGCTTTCTGATTTCTGTATTGATTATACAAAGAAGAATCTAGGACTGTTTTATTTAGATTTTTTCAGTGTTTTGGACTTTTGAAGCCAATGTACTCTCAGTCGACAAGAGTAAGACAATTGAGAACCAAGGGATCTTCACCTATGTCATAGTGACCTTGAATGTGATATGCATCATTATAAAGAGTGCACTGGAATTAAACCAGCTAGGCCTAAGACAATAGGAACTTGAATAATAATGCATGATTGACAATATACTTTTGAGGGATTTAATCATGTTTCTTCTAATATATGATAAGGAGCAGATGAGTAACTTTAACAGTAGTACTAACATACACTCAACTGAATTATTCCACTCAGAAAATGAACTTGCTGATAGAAATGAATCTAGGTGATGAATTAAGCTAAAACAAAGGAATTTTACTTATTTATTGAAATGTTTATAAAATGACATTGTTATATCCATTGAGAGATGAATGTTTTGTTAATTAGGTTCCAAGATCTTTTAAGGTATTTTTCTATATGCATTTTGTCTCCATACCTGCCAGCTTTCAGCCCTTTCTAATTAAAAAAATCTAAATTCTCTGTTGGTAGCAATGTGGCCACTGACTTACATGAGATTCATCTGAAGGAAGTTTTCATCCAGGCTGGCATGAGGTCTTCTTGATGCCACAGCTATATGAGGACCATTAGCTTTCAGTGGCCACACCCCTTAGTAAATTAGCTGGACTAGTAGCCCAAGGCACATGCAGTGCAGGGCAACTCTCACCAAAGCTGATTTCTCCATCACAACCTGTACTGCTGCTACTTTTCGTAGCCAAACAGAACCAAGTCTGACGTTCTCATTAAGTCAGACAGCCAGGTCACTTCTAATTACTCCGAACCTCACCTTTGGTAACTGACTTGGGCACTTGTGTCCTGATGTGGACCTCATATGCTCTCATGTATGTACGCATATTTTCATACACATGTAGGGAGAGCTGTAATCATTAGCTTGGTAAAACAAAGCCTGTGTCCTATATCCTAACTGATTCCTGTCATTGGCAAACCTCCAACTACATGTCAGAGAATCATCCTTCCCCTAGGAGAAGCAACCCAACATCAGCCACTCAGCTCACACTCTGTAACTCCTACTCTAACCAGATCACTACTCAGTCCTAAATTTTCTGGATTATGATCAATGCTTTCGCCCCCTGTGCCATAGAGCTTGGATAATGTTTACCAGTATGGGTTGTTCTTAGGTTTCCCATACTATGCTTAAACTGGATTTTTTATTTATTTATTTTTTTGTGAATATCACCAGTTGTAATAAATGTGAGTAGTATTATGGCATCACATGAAATACTAAATACACCAGAGAAAATGTAATAAATTATATCAGATTTCAGTAGACCATTAAACTAATTTGAATCATACATCTAGGAATTATTATAGAAAATGGTTATTGTATTTGGTCACTAAGTAGAAACAGGTTTCAGTCTTATGACCTTATTCTTGTATAATTTGTTACATTAAGTGTATCATGTAGCTATGTACTACTTCTGCCTTGCCATTATTTAAAAGGTTACTAGCTTAAGCAGCTTGTATTGTTATTAGCCTTAAGAAATGAAGGAACTCCCATGGCATATGACAGTAGACGGATAAAACAAAACTGAAAAAGTACAGGTTTGAAAATGAAACCATAAGCTCATATATATATATATATATATATATATACATATATATATATATATATATATATATATATATATACATAAATTTATGTGAGGAATACATAACTGAGCTGTTGAAGTCATATATTCAGTATTAGAAGGAAGAATTAAAAATCAAACTGAAATTGTGAAACAGGAGTGATTGAATTTAAACTGAGGAAAGATTTATCAGTCAGAACACATAATAATATAAAACTGATGAAGGAAATAAACCACATGATGCAATCCTTTTTAAAGTATTTTCAAAATGGATTGCAGTACTCCACCTTACCATAACAAATAAGGACTGAAGCTTATCTGTAGGGAGGGACATTCATTGATGACTTGGGCTTTGCAAGCTTTATCTGATATTAAATTCTATGTCCATGCTTCCACAGGAAATAAATAAATGAATAAATCCAAAACATAAAGTGGTGGACAGAATTTTAAAAGGAATATAACTTAGGATTATGTGACAAAATGTGTTGCAATGATATGAAACGTTTCATGAAAGGGTCTCAGCCATGAATATGACATACTGAAACTTCTCCTTTGATCTAAGTGACAACAGTCTTGCTTTATTTATTTTTATGTTTTTTTAATTAGGTAAGTACACTGGTCTATGGATCTATTAATACATGATCTGGACTCAGTGGATGATAACAAAATGCAAGTGATTACAACATTGTTAAGGCAGGTATACATGAGAATTGAAATATGCAATCAACAGTTAAAGAAATACATCTGGCAGTGATATAACAATGCAAGTATCATTTGAAGAGTATAAGAAAGAGAGCACAGAAAGTAAGTAGAAAGAGTGGGTACTGAAGTTTAAGGATGAGACAGGGAATTAAAGAGTTAAATAATAGTTGGGATGGTGTTTAATAGATTCCTTGCAGTAAGGGAACATGAAGGAAGTTTAGTGCAGAGAAGCAGCTGGAAAATCTTGTCTGGAGTCTGCTACATACAGCACAGATTCACCGGAGTGGACAGAAAGTTCCTTGCATGGGAAAAGTGGGCTGCCAACAACCTTCTAAAGTTTTTTTATATCTGTTTCAAAGTGTTTTCCATTCAGGTAATAGTATGAGCTGACTTAATTATTTTAAGTATGTTCAAATGCATCACACATGGTTTTTATATCTGTCAGAGCTGTAAAAACATACACCTGGTCTAGTGCTTGGATTGGTACTATTACAGAGAGAAAACAGGAAAACTCAGAAATCAAAAGAAATGGTACCTCAAGAGTAAAAATTATAACTTAATGTGAGTTGGAGATGTAAAACTGCCACATACTACATAACTCTGTTGAGCTTTTCAAGCTCTTTGTGAATAGCTGGTAATGGAGAGATGAAGGCTGAGAAGTATCAATTTACTAATTATTGACAGTTTTATCTTTTTATTATGAACTGCTAACTATGTCATTCATCATTTGTTTGAGATAATCACAAGCTTAGTTTCTAGATTTCTGGAGAGACATCCAGTCTAATAGGACAGGTGTATGTACACTTTCAGTGGCACAAGGTTACCAATGCCATATAAACTGAATCTTTTCAACCCAGAGGACCAATAGTTTCCAAGTTGCTCACACTACTGTAGCCCTCAAGCTAATCCCTTTGGCATTTGTTTTCTCATTCATCCTGGTAGTGGCCTTTAGGTAAACTGAGAGCTTCATCCTATGTCCTGACTCTCATTTTACCACCACAGTCTGTTGCAATGGTTGTAGTACAGCTATCACTGTCATCCCCTGGCCATTCTCTTAACCCCCTGTCTCTTCATTTAAAGTACTAGCCCAAAAAATACTTAACCTACCCAAGATTAGATGGGTAGTCATTGTACCTGTAGTGAGCAATATAACCTGCTATGAGACAAAATCAGAACTTCTAAATTGAAGGTGGAGATTTTCATCTCAGCTTCTTCACACTTGGCAAAGTGCCACACCAGTGTATACTGCATATCCTAGTGAGGTGAGAATATGAGAACAACATTATATGCAAACAAAGACAATGCAACTCTCACATCCCCAAACATAGTATTGTTTATACATCAGGTTGCTTATTCAAATTTTATTTACTTATTTGCTTCAATAGAGGTGCAAACCCATGATGCTATGCTATATATTTATTTGCGAACCAGGTAGGTGGATTGACTTGAAGACCCTTTGCAGCCACAGCCTGGGTAGACTATAGATAATATATATATATAGGACAATATGATATTCGGTCCTTGAAAATCATGAACAGGATGGGAGCCAGGCACACTACTGGCGGATTTCTGCACCCCCACTGAATACATTTGACTTAACACTGAGAATGCAGACAAAACTCTTGGACTGCAAAAATAGGGAATGAGTGTTACACAGTAGCAGCCCAAATGACTCAGCACTTCTAGCATTTTCCATGACACATTTCAGGGTATACAGTCATATGCTTTCTTCTTAGCAAAGTATCATGGTATTGCAATAGAGTACTAGGCTATCTATCCAAGTGGCCTTTTTACAAATGGTCATGCTTCCTAATAATATTCAATAAGTATTGGTTTCCAAAGATTTTGTGGGGGTATGTATACTTGGGCATAGTTGGCCGAGCATTTACAAGCTTCCTCTCTGTAGCAGAGATATAGATGCCAGACCAGGGGAAATGTTTCAGTTTTTTGTCTACTGATCTAAATTTTGCTTGAATAATTACAAGGATGAACTCTACTTCACTTGGATTGGGAAGTCTGTTCCAGAGAAGGGGAGTCTCTGAGACACATACCTCCAGCATGTCCTATTTATGTTGCAGACAAGGTTTTGGCCCCTGGATTGGGTGTTCCTGATGCTATTTGTTTTATGGATGTGCAATAAATCAATTAGAGATGGATCAGTGGATGATTTGCAGACCAGATGTAGGTCGCCTCTCAGCAGCTTATAGGAGACCTAATATAAGGACAAGGCTTTTAGACATTCTGTGTAGGGCTTGTTTTCAATATCATGTATTTTTTTTTTTTTTGTGAGGAATCTCTGTGGAGTCTCCAGTTGTTGCATATACCTGGCCAGGTGCATACAGAAGGGGGCATTTTACTCAGTGATTGGTCTAGTCCCCAGATTACGTGGATACAGTATTGGCAAACTCCTGCAATCCTTCCAGTATCTGAAAGACAAAGACTTTATCTACTCATGTAAAAAATGGGCCACACCATAGTGTAGCATGCCATTTTTATACATTTCTACATTGGTCTGCGATTGGGGGTTTCATCTTTCGGCTACACTATGTAGCTGTTTTACATGCATGTCTTCTTTTCCATGCCATTATGCACTTGTTAGCATGTACTGTATATAGTACAGTTTTAATCCTGCAAGAATGCTCTGTGTATTTGAATCAACCACACCCTGTGCATTGCTGTTACTAATGCTAATTTTACAATGTGCAATGTACTAATCTTTTATGAATCTCAGCCCTAACCCTATTTTGGTCAATTGTTCAATGGACTAATCATCGTTTATTTTGCTATTTTTACCTTAAAGAACTAGATTATGGTGATTTCTGCCTGTAATCCAAGATCTTGACATTTAACATCCCAACTAATATTCTTCCTATTTTTTCCCACTCATCTCACATGTTAGCCCAAATAGTTCCGTATAGCTCAAATAGTTCCGTATAGGGCTATCCCACTATCTGTCTTATCTTTATTAACCTTTGTTCCTTCAGATGACCCAACTTGTAAAACTACATGACCAATTTTGGTCTTTCAGAAAGGTCTCACCTTGTAAAGCTATATGACTTATGTACCTCACATATATTGTAAAAAAAAAAGTATTCCTGTATGCCTGACACATGCATGTTTATACTGTATTTCTGTTATTATATGTTGCTATAATATTTTTGTTAAGCTCTTTTACATATTATTAGCAATGTACTACTTAATTGTTCTTTTTGTTGTGGAGCTTTTCTCCCCAGGTCTCCACTGAAAACAGGCTTTTTCATCTCAGTCAGACACCACCCAGTTAACAAATGTAAATAAAATAATAATAATAAATATTTTTTACAGTCACAGAGTGACTTGCTGCATAAGCTATACTAGTTTCATACAAATATATAGTCTGCTTATCATGAAACAAAAGATTTGCAAAGTGAATACAAACACTACACAGCTGTCAGCAGTAACATACCATGCATATGTGCTTTGCTTAGAAATACATAACTTGGAAGTCATTTGAAATTTGATGCCTCTCCAGCTTGAGTTTCCTCTCTCAGAGCAGCACATTTCACTGATATTCCCCTGATGAATGAATTTGCATCTATTTCATTACACTGAGAATGCTTTCAATAATGGGGATTTAAAACAAAAAACAATTGTAAGCTACAGGCACAAAAGACCAGTAGAGGAAGGAAGGGTTGAGAAGAATAAACATAAACAGATGGTTAAGATTGTGAGACCCCACCATTGGCAACAGTAATCAAGAAGCCTCAATCCTCACCACTAGCACCAGTGGGGGATGTACATTGGGATGATGACAAGTACACACACAGTAAAGTGTGATGTCCCTTAAGAGCACATAGAGACCACAGTCAGTCAAGGGCTGGTTTCTCCCTCTTTCTCCAGATCCCCAATAAGACTCCCCAATGGAAAAGCTATAGAGTTGAGATCTCAGCTGAGTGGCCAAGTCAAGACCTCCAGCACCCTGTCTTTCCAACCAGTGCTTCGTGACCCTGCCCAAGTAGCTGACATACACACTCTTTGAGATTTGATTTACACACAAACACACACACACACACACACACACACACACACACACACACACACACACACACACACACACACACACACACACACACACACACACACACCTGGGAAAGGCTAGCACAGGTTTACTAGCTATGCCCCCTTTTGCCCAGACTATTAGGTAGTTATCACTGCCACCAGACAAGTCATTATCAGCTACTTTAAGGCCCTTAACAAAGGTTGTCCAATCTTACTGTGTAATGTTACTATTAATCCAAATGGTAGTTTGACCAAGAGCAAGGCTATTACGAGTGGCCCACCGTGTCACCAAATAAAAATGCAATTACTCTCAGAACTTCAATATGTCTCACAAATATCAGTCACAATGAAAGGTTTAAATATATTTAATTATAAATAATAAAGGAACAAGAAAATACTCAGCATATAATCACAGTTGCATCAGAGTTCAAAATCACAGGAAATATTTAAAACAACATTGCAGGAAGTCTCAAAGAGAAGAAAAACATCAAAATTAAGCTTAGATATATTTATGACTATATCTAAAAGAACTATACTGTTCCCTAGACTTACTTACAGAGCAAGCAGGCAGATGTGGTGAGTGGATGTTTTTGTCAGGTCCAAAACAAAATGCAACATGCTCAGTCTTTCTCTCAGAGAGTTCTTAAATTAATATCCCAAAGATTGCTGCTGGGATAGCTTGTAGAATGACATCACTTTTTGTCATCTGACTATCCCAGGTGATAAGTTTAGATATATTTCTGAATATATCTAAAAGAACTATACTGTTCCCTAGACTTACTTACTTAGCAAACAGGCAGATGTGGCGAGTAGATGTTCTTGTCAGGTCAAAGACAAAATACAACATGCTCAGTCTTTCTCTCAGAGAGTTCTTAAATTAATATCCCAAAGATTGCTGCTGGGATAGCTTATAGAATGACATCACTTTTTGTCATCTGACTCTATCCCAGGTGAAAACCACTACTGATACAACTGGTAGCACGTAACATCTACCTGTGAAAATACATAGATCTCAGATCTTTTGGCAAATGGTGGAAGTCATAAAATAATTTGCATTCCTCTATATTTAAAGACAATACAAAAAACTTCTCTAGTATAGACATTCCCTGGGATTCAATAAACTCCTTGCAGGAATAGTGTTACTCCTGCATGGAGTGGTTCGTGTCTGTGTAGCACAGCAGTGCACCTTGCATATTCATGAATGCCCACTGCTGTTTAACCTGCATGGACATGAACCATGAATGAGTACAGGGGTGTGTTCAAGTAGTGCACGGATATTTAACATGTTCCCTGCACTCAGAAAGTGCCGTACAGCACTTTCTTATCACAATCCAACATAATATTAAAGAAGTTCTCTAATATTATGCCAGTATTTAAGTGTCTGCGGACACTGAAATGAAATAAATGATCATTTCAGTGTCCGTGGACACTGAAATACATATGGCAGCAGGAAAGCAATGCAGGGTGTGTGTGACAGGGTCTGTGACATACCCCCTTCATTGTAAACGTGCCATAAGACACTTCTGCAACCTGCTAAAGCAGGAAATGTGTACATAGGCACAAATAAAGGGGGATAAAGCCTTGAAAAGGGACACGTCTTACATTTTGCTCTCACAAATTTAGAAAGTTGATAGAAAACAGGTCATGCATTAGCATGAATTTCTGAAGAAGTCTGAAAGTGAAATGTATGCCAATATTCCCTGACAGCAGTCCATGTGGACAAAGGCACAAATAATGGGGGACAAAACACCAAAAATAGGGACACCACTTATATATTGCCTTCATAAACCTAGAAAGTTGATAGAAAACAGGATATGTATTAGCATGAGTCTCTGAAGGATATTAGCCTGAAAGCCAAATATATGCCATCATTTCCTGACTGAAGTCCTCAATGACTTGGCAGACCACCACAATACTCACTATATAACATAATAATATAATAATAATATTATATATATTTTCTAGGCTAAGGAATGTTTAAGCATAGCTAAGTGTGTGTGCATGTTATGGGCCTCCGGTTACCATACCTTAAACAACCCATAGGAGATAAATACAAATATACAGCTGAAATTCCCAAGTTGAGCTAGTGTAGTGGTTAGATTCCCAGCTTTGCATGCAGGCATTCATGGCTTGAGTACCAAGACAGGCAAGTTGTTTTTATATGGGAAAGCAGTGTTAACATTTTATTTAAACTTAAATGACGTAGTAACTGTGTTTTGTCAACCACTGTAGTGTAGCTGATGTAAAATGGAAGTGTGAGTGTATATAACATGTGAAACCACCCATGTATAAACAAGTGTTCTATACAGTTATAGTCACACCCCTTGCCAATGTAAGGAAAGCACATAGAGAGATGTCATGTAAAGTAAATCATATACACCTAATACATGAAGTCAGTATTCTGATGTATTTAATAAATGAAAAGTGAGCAATGGTTAGGAATGCCCAGCTATGCTTAGCAGGTGTAACCATTGCTAAGATGTGAATGCTAAGCAGCAGGTAGCTCAGCTAACCGGATTTGCACACAGTTAATATATAACATTAAGGATCCTGTTTTTTTGTTTATTTTGTTCTTTATTTCTTTGTTATTTATAGCACTTTGTGTACTGTGTATTTTTCTAGCTAGTTTCACAGTGTGTGAGGTATTAACTGGAAATTGTCCACTTTTATTAAGCATCTGTTGGGTTGTTTATTTCTGATAACTTGTTGCAGTTAAACTCTTTTTTCTAGAGGCTCCTTTAGCTGTTTAAAACTTTCATTTAAAGGCTCACTGCTGCTTTTCAGCTGTGAGATACATTTCTGCAGTTGTTCTAAGTTGTGGGGATATTTGTAGCATTTCCATATTCAGGCTTGTATTTGGGCCTAGTGTTTGTGCAGGCTGTGTGTCTGAGCACATATTCAGGGACATCTTGGTTTAGCCAAAGCCATCAGGCATTTCAGTGAGAGAGAATTGTTTGAGGTCATTGGCTGACTGAGGTCATCTGGACTACAGCTTAGACTAAGCACCTCATTGGTTCTTTTGAGATTTCTTTCTTAAAAGCTGTCTCAGGTTTCAACTTTCTGTTACCTAAGAAATTCAGTTGTGAGTGTTCTGCCATTTCACACTGAACTGATCGAAGGAAGAACACTGAGGAAACTCGGAGCTATAATATATAACATTAAGTATCCTGTTTTTTGTTTATTTTGTTCTTTATTTCTTTGTTATTTATAGCACTTTGTGTACTGTGTATTTTTCTAGCTTTTGTCACTGTGTGTGAGATAACTGGAAATTGTCCACTTTTATTAAGCATCTGTTGGGTTGTTTATTTCTGATAACTTGTTGCAGTTAAACTCTTTTTTCTAGAGGCTCCTTTAGTTGTTTAAAACTTTCATTTAAAGGCTCACTGCTGCTTTTCAGCTGTGGGATACATTTCTGCAGTTTGTTCCCCACCCTCCCTCTCTGTTGGTATAGTGTTAATTTATAGTTGGTGGCTTTGCAGTTGCCCGCCCTTAGTGTAAATTTGATCTGGGACCCTCCTCCCAGTCTAGAGTCATTACCTTATTCTACCCAGTACAGGGAGAACATTTGAGAAGGCCAATCAGCTTAGTTTCTGCTACTCCTTTCTTTCCACTAAAAAAAAAAAAAAAAAAAAAAATGTATCTGCTTTTGTGTTTCTTCCTACTTTATTTTGCTTTTGCGTCATCTTAAAAGTACTCAATTGTATTTATTACTGCTTGGTGTAACTCATTCTAAGCCTTTTAGTTTAAGCACTTGGGCTTCAGCCCAGTTGTTTTACATTAGGAAGGTTTGTGGTATGCACTGTAGTGGCAGAACAGGTAGCTTACATCCTTCTAAGTTGGGAACTGCTGATTGAGGGCTCAGTGTCTGTTATTCTAAAAGTGTATTAATTCTGGTTTAAGCACTTGGGCTTCAGGCCAGTTATTTTACATTAAGAGGGTTCGTGCTCTGCACTCTTGTGGGAGGAGAGGCTGGACTCTGCCCTTCTGAGCTGGGAATTTCTGGTTAAAGGCTTATAGTGCCTGCATATTTGAACTGTTTCTTACTGAAATTGGTACACCTTGTTTGCTGTAGCATAGACTAGATCCAGGCCTGCTGAATCTAGCTTTGTTTGCATAACTTGAGCACTAATCCAGGCATTCTTTAAATTATTCAATTGTATTTATTACTGCTTAGTAGTAACTTGATTAAAGTGCAGCTATCATTCTAAGTCTTTTGGATTAAGCACTTGGGCTTCAGACCAGTTGTTGTACATTAGGAAGGTTTGTGGCCTGCACTGTGGTGGCAGGACAGGTAGCTTACATCCTTCTAAGTTGGGAACTGCTGATTGAGGGCTCAGTGTCTGTTATTCTAAAATTGTATTAGTTCTGGTTTAAGCACTTGGGCTTCAGGCCAGTTATTTTACATTAAGAAGGTTCGTGGTCTGCACTCTTGTGGGAGGAGAGGCTGGACTCTGCCCTTCTGAGCTGGGAATTTCTGGTTAAAGGCTTATAGTGCCTGCATATTTGAACTGTTTCTTACTGAAATTGGTCCACCTTGTTTGCTGTAGCATAGACTAGATCCAGGCCTGCTGAATCTAGCTTTGTTTGTATGCTTGTTTGCTTGCTATTTCCCTGAAACGCTAATTCCACCTAAATGCGGCTTTTCAGCACTTCTGCGGATCCCTAGTGATATCTGCATTGCTTACTGTACTTATTTCCTTGTTTCACTTGAAAGAAAGTTACTGTTTGTCATTTTTGCATTTAAGTTACCTGTAACACATTGCATTTAAGTTACCTGGCACTTGCTCACTAAAGCAATTATATTAGTCAGCACTAAAATATTAAAAGCACTACACCCTCACAAACTCCCCTTGAGTTCCTCATTCCCCATTGGCCCTTTTTTTCAATTATAAATGAATTCCCAATACTATTCTAGCATGTCCAAAGGTCAGTTGTCAATCTCCTCTCCGGTCCAGCTGGTGAATCTGGGAAACTTGAGGCAATGTTACAACTGCCTCATGTACACAGACAACCCTCTCCTCCTCCCAACAAATTCCAACACATGTGAGAGATGCAACCATATAGCCATACTGGAGGCTAAGCACTCTCAACTCAGCACTGGCGAAACCAGTCAGGAGGAGAAGGAAACCACACTCACTACAATTCCAGTCTCACATAGACCTACCAGGACAGCAAACCAAACACATAAACACACAAAAACATACTCGGAGGCTCTAAATAAAAATCTGCCTAAGCAGCAGAGACCTCCAAAGCAGACACCCAAGCAACCGCTACCCCAAAACAAAACACTTGCAACACATAGCTCACAAAGCCAGTGTGCCGAACAGTCACAGCCCTTAAGGCTAAACAACACACCTGATACACTTGTAATAGGTGACTCTATCGTCAGGCACACTGACATCCAGCTCACCAGGTTGAACAAGGAGAAGGTCACGGTGAGCTGCCTGTCGGGCGCTAGGATCTGCCACATAACACAAGCACTCAGGTCACTCCAAGGCAAGTACAAATATGACTCAGTCATTGTCCATGCTGGTGTGAATGACCTGAGATGTACCTCCCTGGACTACATGAAAAGAGGCATAGAGGAGCTCTCTGAGCATGTAGCCCAGGCCGGTATGACCCTGACCTTGAGTAGCATTTTACCCTCACCAGGAATGATGCCACAATATGAAGACAAGATGATCAATTTCAACAATTGGCTTAAGTATTGGTGTCATTCAAAGGGGATCCAATGCCTGTCAGCCTGGGATGACATGCTCGACAAGCCACGATGCTTCGCTAGGGACAGCTTTCACCTGTCACACCTGGGCTTTCGGATATTGGCAAAGGCTCTTGCTACCCCCATAGTGCCTTTTTTAGGAAAGGCTCAAAAGACAAACCCACCTCCATAGGTATCACAAGGGATAAGAAACTAAGAGTAATGCTACTCAACGCCAGAAGTCTAAACCTCAAGATGCACACACTCAAAACTCTCCTTAGCATGGAGAACATCGATATCTGTGAAGTAACAGAAACCTGGTTCAAGGCTCCCGAGAGAACCCCAGCACTACCAGGTTATACCTCATACCATGCTTTTTGGCCCCAAAACTTGGACCAAACCACAAAAGGAGGGGGAGTATCAATATTCATCAAAGGTACCCACACCTCCAGGTTGGTGGCACAGCACGAAGCATCAGAGAATATCCATGTGCAACTAACAGTGGGTAAAACTGCCTTCTAGTTTACAGCCTGCTACAGACCACCCTCCCAAACCCAGGAACCCCACTTGGCCTTCCTGAGAACACTGAAAAATATGAAGGTCTCTCCAAACACCATTATATTGGGCGACTTCAACTACCCAAACATAGACTGGGAGCATTACTCTAGCTCCAACACCCTAGCCCAAAGGTTCCTAGAATTTATAAACTCAAATGCTATGGAACAACTTGTTACCACTCCCACAAAAGGGGAAAACATACTGGACCTGATCATCACCAACATGGGGACGCTATGCTCCAGACCAGAAGTGTATCCCTCACTGGTAAGATCAGACCAGAAACTAATCTCACTGGATATTCACATCCCGACTCCACCCCCTGCCCTGAAAACCACAGTGAAAAACTTCTCTAAAGCAAATTTCACACTCCTCAAAACCATGGTGGAATCCTTCAAAGCCCCCGTACCTGTGGAAAATACGGCCCAGACCGCAGAATCCTTTATAAACGCATTCTATGAACACCTTCAGGAATGCGTGGATCATGCAATCCCAAATAAAACCAAGACCCAATCCTCCAAAGGCAGACGTCCTATCTGGTGGACCCCAGCCATAAACAAACTATACAATAGAAGGAGGAAGCTACTACATGATAGAGCAAAATCCCAAAAAAGGGAAGGCATCTCTGATCAGTATTAGCAAAAAACTATGGGCACTCACAGAATCGTCTAAGGCCAGCTTCGAGAGAAAAATTGCACAGGGACACTAAGGATAATCACAAGGCTTTCTTTAGTTATGTTAGGAACCTGGGTGGGAATTCCCAGATATGCTCAGAATTAGTCCAAAATGACAAAAAATACACCAAACCCACAGACATTGCCAACATCCTAGCTGACAGGTTCAGCGCAAACTTCTCCCCCCTCCCCACCAAAAGGACAAATATCTATCTCAGCGGAGTGCTGCCCCCCTGACATCTCAGATGCTCAGGTAAGAGCTGCCCTCTCCAAAGCAAAACACACAGCATCAATGGGACCAGACGGTGTCCCAGGCTGCATCCTACATGAACTCCAAGAAGAGCTAAACCCAAACATAAAACTACTGTTCAGTCTCAGCCTTCTTACAGGATATGTACCCAAAGAATGGTGTACAGCAACAGTGGTCCCTCTCCACAAAGGTGGTGCCTCAACAGATCCTGGAAACTATCACCCCATAAGCCTGACTAGCTTGGTCTGCAAAGCTATGGAAAGGATCATCATGGACTTCATAAATAAAGATATTGGAGACATACAGGCACTGGATCCTACCCAGTTCAGCTTTGTTAAGGGCAGAACCTGCCTCTTAAACCTGGATGATTTCTTTGAAACAGTCACCAAGGCCATTGATGAAGGGAAGGTGGTCCACACAGCCTACCTGGACCTCACAAAAGCCTTCGATACAATACCCCACTCGGGCATTATAGATAAGCTCACCAGCTTAAATATAAACCCCTATGTCACTAGATGGGTTGCAAACTGGCTCAAGGACAGAACCCACATGGTTAGAATTGCTGGAGCCATGTCAGACTCCAAACCAGTTACAAGTGGCGTCCCACAAGGCTCAGTTCTGGGACCTCTCTTGTTCAGTATATATTTCTCGGAGGTACAAGCCAAAACAGAAGGACTGTGGCTGACCAAGTTCGCAGATGACTGCAAACTGGGCACCATAATCGACTCTCCAGCTGACACAAGCATCCTCCAAAAGGGCCTCATAGAAACAGACAACTGGTGCCAGAGCCATGGCCTCAAGCTAAGCCAAAAGTGTATAGTCATCCCCTTTGGCAAAAACAAAGTGCCCACAAATTACCACATAGGTGGTAATCCATTAAGTACAGAAGAAGTAATTAGGGACCTGGGGACCCAAGTTGATAGCAATCTCTCATTTGACAACCACATGGCCAAAGTGGTTAGAAAAACATTTTATATAGCCCACCTAATCATGAAGGGATTCACATCTAGATCAGGGGAGGTCATCGTGCCTCTTTACTCATCCCTCATCAGGCCCATAATTGAGTACAATGCCCCTTTTTAGATGTACCTTACCAGACACCTGCAGCAACTGGAAAGACCCCAAAAGTACCTCACCAAGAGGATCAAATGGCTCAAACAGATGCCTTATGCTGCCTGATTAAAGAAACTCCAGCTCTACTCAGTGGCATACCGCCTGCTCAGAGGCGATCTGTGCCTGATGTATAAAGCCATGTCCAACCCAGAATTAATGGACATGCTGCACCTCAGAAAATCCAAATCCCATCGAGCTACATGCTCGAGAGACTTGAACCTCAGCACTGAAATAAATAGGACATGCTGGAGGGACAGATTCATAACCTAGAGGCTCCCTTCACTCTGGAATAAAATCCCAGTCTAGGTTAGGCAGTCCCTCATTGACTCTCTTCAAGAGGAATTTTGATGAGTGGATGGGAGATCGTAGGTTTACCCCGGGTATCACTTCTGAGTCACTGTTAGACAGAGGCACAATATACTAACCTCGAAAAAGGGCATAGCAAAATTAATTTTAAATGGGTGGCGAAAGCCAAACACACTCTGGCTAGGCTTATAAATGCCCTAGGGCAGATAGCCTAGTATGAACCTATGAACCTATGAACCTAAACAGTGCTCAACAACTTCCCCTTTAAGCAGTGTTAAAACCAGCTCAGTGGGTTTGCGCAATACTTAGTGGAGCTTCGCCTTTTCAAAATGGTCCAATGACAGCAAAGGGTGGGAATATCGCACTATTTAAATGGCACAGGCAGGAATACAGCCATTATCTGCTATAGTCCATCTGTGTAGATACAATGGCTGGTGTAGGAGAGGGAGTGTGCTTTTGGGTGCAACCCTGGAGCATTCAGGAGTCCAGGGTCAAGGCTGAACTCCTAGTAAAAAACCATGAAGAGAGACTGTTTCAGGGCCAGCACCAGGGCTCCCAATACAAAGCAGAGGCCTGGGACCATCTCCCATGTGACCTCACCAGTGCTATTGGCATCCTCCGGACTGGTGAGCATCTATGACACCACTATGATGACCTAAAGTGTAGGAACGTGGTGCTGTTGGACCAGTGCATCCAAGATGGACAGGACTGGAATGCTCCAGTAGTGTGTAAGTATCACTATCAAGTAGTTTGTAGCAAATAATAGTCTGAGAATGTGATAGATATGCATAATGTGTGTTTTTCTCCCCTACAGCTGCAGCAGAGAGGGCTGTGAAGATCAAAGCCCACAGTGACACACTGCTGAGTACAAATCTGTTTTGCAGTATATTGTTAAAATAGCTAAGAATGATTACATTGCTTACTGCTAGTAGGCATGTTGTTACTGTGTGAACTGAATAAATAAAAAGTTTGACTGACAAATATTGAAGTACAATAAAGACCCTTAAGAAACTGTTGTGTTTTTTCTGGTATGTTGTTGTAGACATATATAGAATGTATACAGGTTCTTCACAGCAAACATGGCTGTGACAGCATACATTAACTGAGATTCATCTGAGAACAAACTGTTAGGAGAAACTGTAGATGGTGTAGCTGTAAAACGAGATATAAATGACATGTGAAATATATACTGCACTAAGCTCTGAACCCTGAATAGTAATATGTAAAGGATCAAAGTGTGTTTCATGCAGCATTGCCTTGTGTTAACCTTTGCTTTCCAGAGCATTGCCTTGTGTTAACCTTTGCTTTCCAGATTGTAGTAATCCAAAGGAGTAATGCAGAGTAAATAACTATCTGGCATGCATCATAGGATTACAAGTTCAGACTGTCTGACCAAGAGGAGACTATTAAGCAGAAACCAGTGAAATAAGAGACAGCAATTCCCCAGTAGCTCATTGTGATGAAAAATAGATTTATTGTTAATTTTGCACACCCAGACATGGTTCAAATCCAGGGAGTGGTACTAAGATGTGTGCATATCTACCCACAAGGAATCAGGACTAAATGTAAAAACAGTCAGGTAGTGTTAAGAGATATTTTCCCCACAGGTTTTGCAGGTAAGTAAATGTTGCCAGTAGCTGTATGAAGGCATACTAATAAACTGTGTACAACTGTTCAGTTGTCCCACCACATTCCTGTAAATGACAGCAGGGTAGGTACATACAATATGCACTCTTCCTGACTCATGCCTTTCAACTATACAGATATTCACTGAATGTCCAGATATTTGTCTCAGATTTTTGGTCCATTTTACATAAAGTAGTGGTGTCATGGCAAATCAGTGGCAAACCATTATAGACTGAAGTTAGAAAATAATGATAGACATACAAGTGTCAGATGTCATATCCATCAGAAAAGCCACACAAATGCAAAACCTGTTGTTTTATCAACTTTCTAAGTTTGTAATAGCAATATCTCAAAATTGTCCATATTTATGGGCCTTTGTCCCATTCTTATGTATGGCTTTGTCCAGATGTCATGCACGAAGAGGTTGACAGGTATGTTCCTGATGCAAGTCTCTCAAGTGTCACACTGTTACAGCTAGTGGTCACTGCTGCAAATAATCCTGGACACAGATAGGGAACCAGTTGATGTATGCCAGTAGCACACTCACATAACAGCAGCTCATGGTACTCCTCCTGTGCCAGATATGTAACCCAGACATGTATGAGTCCCCTCTAGTCATGTATCCAGAGTTGTCACAGTTTGCGTCATACCATTACAGTCTAACAGTTTAATAGGTATGTTTGTACTACAGAAGCTATGGGCATAGGTAGATGTAAAGTGAGGGCAGGCCCATAGAGTATTGAGCAGTACTATTGTGGAAAATAGAAGCATAAACAGTTGTTAATGGATTTTTTGTCTCCCCCCACCCATCATCTACATCAATAATTATTACTCAAATACTATGGGTATGTTGTGCTCCAACCCTAATGTTAGGACTTGTGTTATATTATTGTTAATATATTTACTTGCATGTTAACATACCTTGTTCAAATACCATTGTTGGTGGCCTGTTGCCATCAGTATTACTGGCGTGCTGTTACGATGCATACAGTTGTTCCATTTATGCATGTGTCCTGTTTGTTGCTATGTAACTGTTTCAAATCTGTTTAATTGGATTAATGGTACACCCATGCATGCTGTTATAACTAATCTTGAAATGTGCTGTTCATGACTAACCAACATATTTTGTTAAACTTCAACACCATAGCGCATTTGGGAAGGCAGATCCAAGCGGATCCACCTGTCCCACCTCATCTGGCCATGGCACCAGGCCCCAGCACATCTGGGATCCAACCCGGATCTCCCTCATCTGCTGGTCCTGCACCAACTTTGGGTGGAACTGCCATATGGGACGAGGCCCGTCCCCCCAGGAGGAGGCACAGATGGGAGCCTGTCACCTGCAGTCAGGTCCAGGGTTTGGTGCACAGCACCCTTCAATCTGAGTTCAGGGAGCAGCTGCACCAGATTGAGGGCCACCTGGCACACCTCAAATGGAAGGCTGCCCCTCCTGTCCAGCCGCCAGCACAGCCACCTTTGGGGCCATGAAGGCCCCATGGTGACTGCCCATGAGTGGGTGTCTCAGTCTCATTGTAACCATATGGGGGCCCATGGGCTTTAGATTTCCGACCACCCTCCATGTCAGATGTGTTTACCCCCCTCATGTGTCATATACCTCCCCTGTCTGCTGTGTTGTCTGCCTTGTCTGTCTCCCTACCCAAATTATCTTCCCAGATGTACCTACAATCCTTCCTCAACATCCCACTCTCACCTTAAAAAAAGAAAAGGGCATCTGTCCCCTCAAAACATATCACCCCATACATTGCTGTCCATTTTGCCCGTGTCCACTGGGCACATGTAATCCTGTCCAATTGGGTTGACAACACATTTCTGTTGTCCTTACCCCTGTCTCTGAGGTTTGAGTGTCCAAATTCACCTCCAAATTCTGTACAAATGCAGAGGTGTTGCTGTATAAAAAATGGACAGCTATGGACCTTTTCTACACCCGTCCTGCACATCCCAAGCTATCTTTCATATTGTTTTTCCCTCTGCATGCCCCTTTTTCACCCTTTTCCTATCACTTCTTTTTCTTTTCTTTTCTTTTAAAGAAAGTACTGTGGGTGTAAGCAGGAGTAAGCAAGTTTGCGAGATGCTACGTGAAGCCAACACAGGTTAAGCATCTCTATGGTTAAGCGTGTGTTGGCATCCCTTAGGGTCATGCCAACCCGTGCAAACCCACTTAAGGCTGCTTTAATCACTATGTCTCCATCAGCCACTGTTCTGTCTAACAACAAAATAACCAGCGCTGCCAAGTCTAGAACCCAGGACCCTGTACATTGTAGTCAGAGCAATGTACCAATACACCATTTAAGCTGTAGAGAGCTCTGCTGCTGTTTCAAACATATCATGCAGTAGACTCATTCAACAGTAGGGAAAAGATTCTGCAGAATCAGTCAAGTGTTGTATATATACATATACACATGTATATCTGTATGGAGATGCATATATATGGAAAAATATATACATAATATATACAGAGATAAACATATAATATATATATATATATATATATATATATATATATATATATATATATATATATGTATATGGGTCTACTTCATTTGATCGAAAGACCATTTGACCTAAACCTATTTGATCGAAAGTTCATTTGATCGAAAACCAGTATTCAAGGCAAATAACAGGGATTTGTACCCCTCCCCAATGTCGTGCAACCCTGGAATTGGTATATATAGTTAGGGGGGTGTGGGAGGTGCAGCCCCCCACATTGGGTGGTGTGGGGGCAAACCCCCCCATCCATTTTCATTTAAAATCTGTACTTTTTGTTTTATTTTCTTCTTTTAAAGGAAAATGGGTGGGGAACTTTGTCACCCCCACCCCCAATGTGGGGGGCTGCACCACCCACACCCCCTAACTATATATACCAACTCCAGGGTTGCACAACATTGGGGAGGGGGACAAATCCCAGTTTTATGCCTTGAATGCTGGTTTTCGATCAAATGAACTTTGATCAAATGGGTTTAGGTCAAATGGTCTTTTGATCAAATGAAGTACACCCATATATATATATATATATATATATATATATATATATATATATATATATATATATATATATATATAGTCAGAACATGTAGTGGAGTCATACTTCAGAACCATACCTCTCAACCTCCTAGTGCAAGAAGTCTGGCCAAAGGTTGTCAAAATGAGGGACAACGGGCCAAAACTAGGGACATATTTTAAATATTGCTCTGATAAATGTAGAATGTTGCTAGAGTAACAGAGTTTGTTTCAGCATACATGTTCTGAAGGGTATGAGTTCTGAAACTGAAATGTATGTCATCATTTACTGACAAAAATCCTCAGATCATCACAGTGATTTACCAGAGAAATAAAAATACTGAATCTGTGGAACAGACAAGAAATATGAGCAATAAACCTGGATATTCTTCAACAATCCAGCCAGTCGAGATATATGCTCAGAACCCCTTAATGCAGCGAATCTGGACCAAGCCTGATAACGGTTGGGAGAAAGACATGAAAATAGGGATATATCTGAAATACTGGAGTAGATAAGCTGACACAGTTGGTGCAGTAACACCCTCCTGTCTGTTTTAACATATATTGACTGAAATGGCACAAGTCCAACACTCAATTACTTCTCATGAGTTAGTGACTTAAATTCTCATATCATCCCACTGATGTGTCAGAAATACACAACACTTATGGGGGCCAGGCAACAGTACATCCTAGAAATATCTGGACATAACATCATATTAGGGAAACTACACTGAGCTGCTAAGCATGTCACCAAGCACCGTCCAAACTACAGTCAGACTGACACAACACTAACCCAAATCCTCTATGGGGAATTACACATGTATTTGCAAATATATCAGGCACTACAGGGATGTAACAGCACTGAAAAACAGACACCAGTGTGAAAGTGAATACCCACAACCAATTTCAACACAGTAATTGTGACATACCATTAAGCCAAATGATCAGTAGAGTATAAGGACTGTGTGAACAAAAACATCATGTTTGTCACTCACACACTACCCCTACATATACTGGCCCAATTCACAGTGCAGTATGACATCTGTCCATGGTACAGGACATGTCTCAGTCTGCCCCTACAAACATATACAGCCCATAGACCACCAGAAACTGGAGAAGCATGCACAGTCAGATAGAAAAGGAGCCATAACACTTGCATCTACCCCCTCCCTACACAGGCCAAATAATATTTACACAGTACACTGCTACACAATCCTGAAAGTCTGTCAACAATAACCAGAAAGACACAGACCTCTCAACTGTACAGAGTCCCACAGAATGTCCAGGCTTTATCCTAATATATATAAGGCCTCTTCCACATAACATGTCTGGCATTCTGATACATCACTGGGATGGTATCACGAATGAAGGCTCTAAATAATGATATACCATACCTATCAACCTCTTACTGCATGACATATGGACAAAGTCTGACATACTTGGAGACAGAGGCCCAAAAGCAGGGGCATATTTGAAATATTGCTGCTATAAACTGAGACAGCTGCTGGTGTAACAGGGTTTGTTGTAACATATATTTTCTGAGGGATATGAAGTCAGAAATACAAATGGATGATACCATTTACTAACTGCAATCCCCAGAGTATGCTACTGAGTTTACAAAGACAAAAAAAAAAGTCTGAGTAACACACTAAACATAAGAGTCCAAACTCTGGACATTCTGCAGATAGCCCTACAGTTGAGAGTTATGTCAACCACATAACACTGTCAGACTTAAAATCATGTGGAAAAGCCATGTCCACACAAACCTTGTTAAACTAGCATTAATTCAACTGTATAACAGCAATACTTACATTCTGTCCCTATGCCTGGAATATTCTCCCCCATTTTGTTGGGCTGTCTCCACAGTTTTCTTTGTAAGAGGTATTTCCAACTACCCTCTGTAATGCTGTTCACATACCTCCATGATGTCCACCTCACAGGCAAGGAAAAGGGGCAACGCCCACATGAAGTACTCAATTATATGAGTGTGTTGCCATGCCATTGGCTATAGGAATAACAACACAGCTGTTCTGCATGCAATTAGCAAGTGGGGGATACCAATTGGTGCACAGTCCATCAACTGCTCATAAGCATTACCTACAAAAGGCAAGCTGCTGCCTATGCAAAACAGATGTACACCCTACATCTTGGAGACAGACAGACAGACAGACAGACAGACAGACCAACACAAATTAGAATCAAACCAACTATACTTGGAAAACAAAAAAGTATGTAAAACAAGTAAGCATGTAATGGAATGCAGTACGGGGTATGTAATAATGGGAAATAGTACGTTCAACAAATATGTCTCAACAAGACTTGCTGCACTGATATATTGCTGATCAGAACCTATGGCCATAGCATCTGAGTCTGTCTGGAGTGACACATATCACAGCTCAGGCCCCTGAGTTACCCCAGGAAAGGATGGTTCACATATGACTACTACTGGAGTGTGTGTTGAACAATACTGAATGTGACATCACTAGGCCAGCTACTGGGGTGTCGTAGATATCCATATGTTAATTGTGAATACAACTATGATATACATGCTTGTCTCAGAAATGTGAGAGACCTATACAGGGAATTTTCATAGTAAACTACATGTTTGTGTTTGATGTGTGTGTTGAACTGCATGTGATATACTGAGCTCATACCATTCAATTGTCCAGTGTTATGCACACTGATCATATGGGTGCCTCATATTTGTAGTCATTTACTCATAGAGTTGTGTTATGTCTGGCAGAAAATCATTGGCAAATCTGTGAAGACTGACATTACAGCATCTCCTTCTCTTTCTTTTGGCTGTTCCCATTAGGGGTCGCCACTGAGGATCATCTGTCTCCATTTCCTTCTGTCATGTGGATCTTGCTCTGTCACACCAATCACCTGCATGTCCTCTCTCACCACATCCTGAAACCTTATTTTAGGCCTTCCTCTTTTCCTCTTACCTGGCAGCTTCATCCTTACCATCCTTTTTCGAATATGCTCAGCATCCCTAGTCAGCACATGTCCAAACCAACATAATCTCACTTCTCTGGCTTTGCCTCCAAACCGTCCTGCCTGGGCTGATGCTGTAATATACATATTCCTAATCCTGTACACCATCATCACACCCAGTGCAAACCTTAATATATTTAACTCTGCTACACCCAGCTCTGACTCCTGCCTTTTTGTCAATGTTACTGTCTCCAACTCATATAGCATAGCTGGTCTCACTACCTTCATGTAGACCTTCCTTTTCACTTTTAATGGTACACTTCTGTTACAAATCCCTCCTGACACTCTTCTCCATCCACTCCATCCTGCCTGTACTCTCTTCTTCACCTCTCCTCCACACTCATCATTACTCTGAACTGTTGATCCCTAGTATTTAAACTCATCCACCTTTGCAAACTCTACTCCCTGCATCCTCACCATTTCTCTATACTCCCTCCCATTCACACATATATTTGTCTTAGCCCTGCTGAGCTTCATTCCTCCACTCTCTAGAGCATATCTTCACCTCTCCAGGGTCTTGTCAACCTGTTCCCTACTCTCACTGCAGATTACAATGTCATCTACAAACACCACAGTCAGTGGGGTCAACCTGTCCATCACCACTGCAAATAAGAATGGGCTCAGAGCTGATCCCTGATGTAATCCCACCTCCACCTTAAACATGTCCATCGCTCCCACCACAGAACTCACTACTGTCACACTACCCTTGTACATATCCTGTACCACTCTTACATATTTCCCTGCTACTCCTGACTTCCTCATACAATACCACAACTCCTCTCTAGGCACCCTGTCATATGCTATCTCTAAGTCCACAAAGACACATTGCAACTCCTTCTGACCTTCTCTGTACTTCTCCATCGACACTCTCAGAGCAAACATCGCATCTGTAGTGCTATTTCCTGGCATGAAACCATACTGCTGATCACTAATCATCACCTCCCTTCTTAACCTAGCTTCCACTACTCTTTCCCATAACTTAATGCTGTTACTGATCAGTGTTATCCCTCTGTAGTTACTACAGCTCTGCACATCACCCTTATTCTTATAATCGGTACCCAAACACTTTTTCTCCACTCCTCATGCATCTTCTCACTTTCCAAGAGTTCATTAAACAATCTGGTTAAAAACTCCACTGCCATTTCTCCTAAACACCTCCATGCTTCCACAGGTATGTCATCTGGACCAACAGCCTTTCTACTCTTTATCATCTTCATAGCTATCCTTACTTTCTCCTTGCTAATCCATTGCACTTCCTGATTTACCATACCCACATCATCCAGCCTTCTCTCCCTCTCTTTCTCTTTATTCATCAGCCACTCACAGTACTCTTTCCATCTGCTCAACAAGAGCTCCTCACTTGTGAGTATGTTTCCCTCATTATCCTTTATCACCCTTATCTGCTGCACATCTTTCCTAGCTCGATCCCTTTGTCTAGCCAATTGGTACAGGTCCTTTTCTCCATTCTTAGTGTTCAACCTTTCATACAACTCTTCATACATCTCATCCTTAGCCTTTGCCACCTCTCTCTTTGCCATGAACCTCATCTCCTTATAATCCTGTTTACTTTCTTTATACCTCTGACAATCCCACTTCTTCTTCACCAACCTCTTGCTCTGTATACTCTCCTGTACTTTCTCATTCCACCAACAGGTCTCCTTGTTCTGCTTCATCTGTCCAGATGTCACACAAAGCACCTTTCTAGTCATCTCCCTTACTAGCTCCACTGTAGTTACCCAGATATTTCGTAACTCTTCACTGCAGTCTAGTGCCTGTCTTAACTCTTTCCTTAACTCAACCTCACAATCACCCTTTTTCAGTTAACAACATTTGATCCTTGGTGCTGCCCTCATACTCCTCTTCTTGATCACCAACAACATCCCAAGGACCAACATTCTATGCTGTCTAACTACACTCTCCCCTGTCACTACTTTACAGTCTCCAATCTCCTTCAAACTGGCCCTCCTGCATAGGATATAATCCACCTGTGTACATCTTCCTCCACTCTTGTATATCTTCCTATGCTCCTCTATCTTGTTAAAATACATATTCTTGACAGCCATGTCCTTCCTTTTTGCAAAATCCACTACCACATCACCTTTTGCATTTCTTTGCTTAACACCATATCTACCCATCACTTCCACATCCCTCTGTTCCCTATTCCAACATGCCCATTGAAATCTGCTCCAATCACCACTCTATCACCCTTGGATACAGTCATCTCTACTTCATCCAACTCACTCAAAAATTTTTCTGTCTCATCCATCGCATACCCAACTTGCAGAGCATATGCACAAACAACATTCATCATTATACCATCAATTTCCAGCTTCATAAATATCACTCTATCCAACACTCTTTTCACCTCCAAAAACACTCTTGGCATACTGTTCCTTCAGGATAACCCCTACACCATTTCTCCTTCCATCCACACCATGATAGAACAATTTGGACCTGCCACCAATACACCTAGCTTTACTCCCCTTCCATCTGGTCTCTTGCACACTCAATATAGCAACCTTTCTTCTGTCCATCATCTCAGCTAGCTCTGTCCCCATACCAGTCATACTGCCAGCATTAAAAGTTCTTACCCTCACTACCACACTCTTAGCCTTTCTCCTCTCTTCCTGCCATATGAGTGTTGGACATCCTCCAGGGTATGTCTGTGAATGCAAAGGCTACTGTGCTATCAAATGACTTAAGTATGTTATAACAATATTAAGAAAGTGTCACTAATTTTTGCCCATCACCCCCCTTGTATGTGTGGCATCCTCCAGATGTTCTGCTGTAACAGGTTAAGAGGAATGACAGAACAGCAAGAGTGTAAATACAGTGTGCCATACTGACATAGAACAGAAATGTATATCAGGTATTACCTGTGCACATGTATGCATGAGTAGGTGTACCTGGCTGCCCATAACAACAGACATGGGATGCAAAATGTCAGGTAAATAATCTGTACATGTTGTACACGTGTGTATCCAACAGAGTTAGATTTCTACAGCTACTGGTTGTTGCATTGCCCTGATACAGACATGAGTACTAGAATAAGCATGATTATCAGTTTGAAATTGGAGAGGTGTCCAACTGTGTTATGACCTTGTGCCCATGCCTACTACAAACAGCTATATGATTACCTACATAGCTGTATGGACTTAGCAATACCTTACCTGTAAAACCTGCTTCCACCAAGGTAGAGTAATCCCCTTTGCTGGACATCAGCAATACACAAACTACATAATTGGTAATTATATTGGTTATACAGAGCAAAGTAGGAGCAGGCACCAACTTGGCAGCAAGTCAACCTTTGTCTGAATGAGCATATAAGGTCACAGGTGGATTACTATAAAGCTAAGTATGAGTACAAATTGGGTACATCCACCAAGGGCAAGCACAAGGCCATCTTCACATATGCCTGCAATCTCAGAGGCAGCAACCCAACCCACCCTGTAATAATGGACAATCACACCACATACACACACACCATAGCTATAGCAAACCTGCTGCAGACAGGTTTAGGGTTAAACATCACCCCTCTAGCTCACCATCAGTATAGTTGGATATGCACAGCACCCACACCCCTCCCCTCATCATCAGGGAGCAGGTGTGCACTGCCTAATCAAAGTCAACAAAAGCAAGTCTCCATGGGACCTGATAACATTCCTGTCTGCATCCTACATGAACTCAGGCATATGCTTCCAGCTCCATTACACATTGTATGCAAACAAAGCCTGAGCACCATTGATATCCTATCTGCAAGGAAGACAGCCACTGTCATCCCTCTGCACAAATGTGAATGATGAATGGTGGTTTATGCAATGTACTGGCCCTCATTGGGGGGAACATGACACATCAGGACCAGGAGTGCAATGCAAGTTCATACTGTGCTGATAGATGACAGGGATATGATGTGGTTGTAAGTGGTGGCTAATGATAGGCAATGTTGATGTGCTGGCTCTGTAATAACTCTGGTAAATGTCTGAGGTCCTGTGATGTGTTTCCCTTTTCATGTCTTCCAGGTGGCATGCAGCATCAGCCAGCATATACTGCAGATGAGAATACAGCCATCACCGATGCCATAATCCAGCATGATGTGGTGCTGTCCAGCCGTAACCGACAAAATCTGCAGGAGTGGACTGCCCTGTGGGACGACCTTGTCCACAGAGTTTAACACCTTGGGCCACCATGGCTGCACATATGATCAGGTCAGGCATCAGGCAACTGACCTGATACATCGTGCCCAGCAAATGGCTGCTCCAGTGGCCATGAAATGTACTGCTACTGGTGGGGGTTCAGCCACACAGGTCCCACTTACAGCAACAGAGGAGCTCCTTGTCAACATTGGGGCAGCCCCCAAACAACAGCCAACACAAGAAACACAAGTCATGGTGGTGGGTGGCACCCAGGCAACAGGCGATGAGCATCCAGGTAAGGCCACAGTGCACATCAATTTAATCATGTAGCAGTTATACTGTCTTCTATAGAATATCTAGATGCATATGTCAGTTCAAACTGCATTTGTGGGTGGGGTTTAGTACTGCACACAAGTGCACATCTATGGTGAAGGACAGCAAATTGTGTACTATCACAACTTGTACTGTACCTGTGCAGAAAAGTAGCATTTATCTTGTACCAATGCCAAATGTGAGTCTGCTGACAATACCTCTCCCCCACAACTGCATAGGTACCTCTGGTCTGGATGTGGGACAGCAGCCTGAAGCTGGTGAGTATGGGATTTTCCTTTTGTGGCTCTCCAGTACACCAGCCATGTTAAGGTCATGCATGTGACCATGCACACAACTATTACTCTCAGCTATTTTGCAATACCTGCATGTTCAATTGTGGTGAGGTTAACTGATTTGCATCACAGTGGTCATCACAGGGGCCTATTTTCAGGAGATGTCACATATCTGTAGCATACCTCACAGCCTGTCAGTGCAAGACATCTGGACAAGGACTGACAAAATGGGGGGACAAAGGCCCAAAACTAGGGACATATTTTATAAATTAGTGTTATACTGTGCATATAAATGGTGCACACACACAACTGTTAGAATGCCAGGTATTTCTGATATACAAAAATGAGAGCACAATAAAACATTTCCAAACCCTTCCAACTTCTCCTATGACCTATATCCTGTACAATTCAATTGTAAAACAAACAAATCTGTTAGGGGAACAATTATGACTCATAAAAGATGTACAGGAAGCTAGATGCATACGTGTGCACAGGCTGAAGCTAATACTGTGTTGAAGCAGCTTTTGATATAATTGCAGCATTACATCTTCTTGGTTACACACCTGCCATCAATTACAGAGATTTGATTAACAGCAAATAACGGTCAGCTGTCCTACCAGGATTATCCTAACATTTACTCAGTTGCCTGCTACAGCAACAGCCATAGTTCGCATACAGCATGCGAAGCAGCAAATGGTTCTCATTTGTGAAAGGGATCAGTCCAGAAAATGGTACACACACATTTCCACAACATTGCATATACCATGGAACACAGTGAAGATAGTCATTAAATGGTGGTAAAAATATGGGGCAACAGTGACATTGCAAAGAACTGGACATCCCTCCAAATGTGTAGAAAAGACAAAACACAATCTGGTCATGGAGGCTGCCAGAAGACTTACAGCAACACTCCAGGAGTTGCAGGAATCTCTGGCAAGTACTGGTTGTATACTACATGTAACAATAATCTCCCGTATTCGCCACATGCCTGGCCTATATGGCGGAGTTGGAAGATGGAAGCCTTTTCCCACACAGAACAACATCCAGGTCTGGTGCATTTCTCAAGAAAAATACATCAGATCTCCCAAAAGCATGTGGAGAAATGTGTTATGGTGCAATGAGACCAAGGTTGCACTTTTTGGCCGCAATACCAAAAGGTTTGTTTGGCACAATAACAACACTGTGCATCACCAAAAGAACACCATTGCCATGGTGAAGCATGGTGGTGGCAGTGTCCTGCTTTGGGGTAACTGTTCATAAGCTGGAAGTAGGGCTTTAGCCAAGGTGGACGGGATTAAGAACAATTCCAAATACCAGTCTCTTTTATCCAAAAATCTTAATGTGTCTGCTAGAAAGCTGTGGATAGAGAGGAATTACACCTTTCCACATGGCAATGACCCAACCATAAATCAAAATCCAAAAAAGAATGTCTTCACCAGAAGACAATCAACATTTTGGAATGGACCAGCCACAGTCCACACTTACATCCAATAGAAAATTTGTGGGGTGCCCTGAAGAGGCCTGTGCAGAAGAGACGCCCTCGCAATCTGGCAGAGTTGGAAGGCTTCTGCAAGGGAGAGTGTACAAATATTGCTAAGTCGAGATGTGCCGTGCTGATGCACACCTTCCCAAGATGACTGACTGCTGTTATGAAATCAAAAGGTGTTTTAACAAAGTATTAGTTTAAGGGTGTGTAAAGTCATGAACCAATCTATTGTATGTATTTCAACTTCTACGTCACCCCTAACCAATGTGTTTGTTTTTCAATTGGATTGCAGAGGTTATAGGTCATATTAAAGGTGAGAAACATTATTGCATGATTTCTGTGGTCTCATGTTATATATCAGACAAACCTGGCATGTTAACAGGGGTATTTACACTTATAATATCTACTGCAATATTAGAAGGTTGTTAGTGTAACCGGTTCTGTTGTAACATACATGTACTGCAGGTTTGGAAGTGTGAAACTCAAAGTATGTCATTAATTAGTGACACCAGTCCTCATATCATCACAGTAATGTATCAGACAAACATAGGATTTATGATGAATAGACCAGAAATATGAGCCACACTTAGACTCTCAGCGACAGTCTACACAGTTGAGAGGTATGTTCTGTAGAAGTTGCCACTGTGCTATACAGGTGAACAGCAATTATGTGTACATGGGTACAGTGTGTGCTACTTGAAGGCCCATCACCTACTAATACTACTCACGTATCGCAGAGGTGTGTATAAGTAGCAACATTAAAAGGAAAGGGCTGCACTGCATGATGTTGAGGGCCTGCCCAGGGTGTGTATGTAGTGGTCTGACTGTGTTCTGAAAGTCACCAGTTGGCTATTGTGAGGTGTGTGTAATGCCTGTCTGCCACCTAACCTGTGTGTGTGTGTGTGTGTGTGTGTGTGTGTGTGTGTGTGTGTGTGTGTGTGTGCATGTGTGTGCACATGTATATGCATGTGTGTTTGTGTGTGTGCATGTGTGTTTGTGTGTGTGTGTGTGTGTGTGTGTGTGTGTGTGTGTGTGTGTGTGTGTGAGTATGTGTGAATGTGTGAGAGTGTGTGCGTGTGAGTGTGTGTGTGTGTGTGCGTGTGTGTGTGTGTGTGTGTATGTATGTGTGTGTGTGTGTGTGTGTGTGTGTGTGTGTGTGTGTGTGTGTGTGTGTGTGTGTGTGTGTGTGTGTGTGTGTATGTGTGTGTATGTATGTGTGTGTGTGTGTGTGTGTGTGTGTGTGTGTGTGTGTGTGTGTTTGTGTAAGTGTGCATGTGTGTAGCAGCAAATGTTACAGTTCAGGTATTAATTTACATCTGTTGTTTTCCCCCCAGGTGGTCATGGTTGACATGGTCCCTCCTGCTCAGAATCTGATGGCAGAATCTCTGCAGACTCTGACCATGATGATGGTCAGAGTCAGGCACATGTGGGGTTATCAGAGGCTGAATCTGTGCCATCGGTTGGCACCCCACAGTCATTTACAATGCCCCTGCATGCAGTCACAATGCCCACACATGCCACAACCCCAGCAGCCACAGATGATGGAGAGTTGGCAGGTGTTGGCATGGAACAGGTTAGTGTGGTGACTATGGCCAGTAGACCCTGGCCATAGCCAGAGTGCAGGTGAGGTCCCACATAGGCAGATGGATGGGGTGCTTACAGGAGGACTGCTGCTCATCAAGCCACTGTCGCAAGTGCCACAGCAGGTGTCACCAGACACATGTTTTGAGCTGTCATGGATGCACAGGCATGTAGCAAATGCAACTCCAGACAAATACTCAGAGGGTGTTGGATGCAAGTCTTCCTAATTTATGTGGCAACATACACAACCTTGTTGAGGCCACATGCCAAAATACTGAGATCATGAATAGATGGTGGAGTGAGACCTTGGCAATCCTCAAACATGGCATGTCTGTGCTAGAGTGTGTGGTGGGAGATGGGCATTGGCCATGTGTAAGTAGATCAGCACCAACATTAGCTGAGAATCTGCAAGGTGTTGCACCTTCACACTCTCATAGTGGCAGTGGCACCAGCACTACTGAAGGAGGGTTGCTGTCCACATCACAAAGGAGTAGGCCATGGGCATGTGGTCCTGGCCGGTCCTGTCAGGGACATGGATATAGCAAACAGCAGTCACTATCAGGAAGCAGTTCTGCATCTGGCCTTGGGCCTGGTGGTGCCAGTGAGACCCCTGGCAGGAGCAGTTCACATGTCCGTGGCCAGAGACAGTGAACTGGACACCCTGCCATGTATGGTCTATAGTTGTCCAACATACCCCTGTGTAGGGCAGCCACATGGCATGCATGACTGTATGCATACATACACGCACACATCTGTATCACAGGCAGGTCACCTTCAGATGCACACAGCACCACTGCACAGCCCATCTATAGGATACTCCTCCAAATCCACACACATGATGTCAACCGTATGGCCCAGCCTAGGCCTTTGGCAAACCCACAACACACCCTGTGCATATGATGATACTTGTGCCACATTCCTGTCATCCATACCATCGATGCAGGGACATGCTAATATGGGTCTGATGCACAGGGTGAATATAGTACAATGTAGCTATATAATACTGTGTAAGGTGCTGGCTGCTTGCATTTTTTATGGGTACACACAAAGGTATATGTACCTTATTAGCCATGATGCATTATTGGTGTTAGTACCACTGACTGTATGTAGTCTGACATACTGTATTCTGTTTGTGTTTTGTGTGTCTGCAGGCTGTGGCCCTGCAGACATTACCAACATGGAGTATGGCAGAGTGGAAATACACTGACCATTTCATAGCCAAGGTACAGCTTTATATGTATGTTTACCAGGTGTGTATGCATGCAACAGTGTGTGCTGGACACTGTTGTTAGACAGTGTGACCTTGCATACATACCCCTTGTCACAGACAGGTAGCCTTTAGACATGTCACCTCAGTGTTGTGAAGTGCCACAGGCTCATACATACAGAACAGTTTACTTGAGTACTTTCAGTAGGTCCCTCACAAGCTTAGCCTTTAGATTGACCACAACAGATTCACCTTTCAGCACCTGTTGCCCCTGCCATTTCTTTCCCATACACTCAAACCTGATGCAGTTGGTGAGGGCATGCATGATACTGTGTATGACAGGTTTGTGGTACATATTCCTGAGTTCACAGGGTAGAACAGGGAGACAAAATGGTATATCCTTTGCATACACACAGTAAAGATTGACACAGGGGATGTGCATACAGTAACACAAACACAGTTGGCAATAGACAGCTGAGTAAACCTACATATCTACTTTAATGTGCTATAGTGCTACATACACATGACATGCCCCACATAGATTATATGCATGTGACATAACCCATTACCTCTTACAACACGTAATGTTGTGAATGCCTTCATGGATGGTGAAATAACCCACCAGAAATAGCAACTGGAATCATCTATTCCTCCAAGCCTGGACAAGTGATAGGGTAACAGACGTTGTATCAGCACAATGTTTCAGTCAGGTATGATATCGGATGCTGGCATGTGTGTCACTAAATTAACTGTGACCTATTTGGCAACAATATCACATACATGGCCATTGTTAGGGTACATACACCACATATAGGTTACAGACATCTGGATATCCTGTACACATCTGTATAGATGACTGGTATGGCCTGTACACTGTTTTAACATGCTGCATATGAGGCAGATGCCATTAACATGCTTTATAAATTAATGCCATTGGGAGGTGGTAAACAGGCGTGGATGCAAAATGCATCAAAATGGTATAACCCACACAGGATATGATTCTCACCCAAACACACACACAAACAGTTGCTAGTATTGAGATTAGAATCACTACCTATCTAGTCATTTCTACTATAGTACTACTCAGTTTTCAGATGCACCATGGAGCTTATATGATTTCACCTTGTCCCAAGGTACATCTATGGTGAATGACATCAACAGGCCTTGTAAAGTAGGGTGATGGGAAGTGTACAGGGTGGTACACAACTCAAAATGGTATAACCCACACAGGATATGACACACACACACTTACTTCCCATATTGAGATTAGAACACTTGCTTATCTAGTGATTTGTACTATAGGGCTACGATCACAAATACACACACACACACACACACACACACACACACACACACACACACACACACACACACACACACACACACACACACACACACACACACACACACACACACACACACACACACACACACACACTTACTTACTAGTATTGGGACTAGAACCCCTGCTGATAAAGTAGGGCACTGGGTGGGAAACTTATCAAAATATGTCTTACAAACATACACACGTATACACCCACACACACATTTGCCAGATCTGAGAGTAGTACCCCTGCCTATCTAGTGATTTGTACTATATTGTTATGCAGTTATTGCACATGCTACAGAGATTACTGTGCTGACAACTGGCCAAAGATGCTTCTTCTTACAAACATACACACACTTATGCACCCACACACACATTTTCCAGATCTGAGAGAAGAACCCCTGCCTATCTAGTTATTTGTACTATAGTATTACTATGTTATCACATGTGTTACAGAGCTTACTGGGCTGACAACTGGCCAACGGTGCTGATAAGGGGAATGACATCAGCAGGACTGATAACGTGGGGCACTGGGAAGTGTTGTGGGTGAGAATGATCTAAAAGTGTTTCGCCTACAAACAAACACACACAACTGTCACAGGCACACACAAACACATACACACACACACACACACACACACACACACACACACACACACACACACACACGCACACACGCACACATGCACACACTTGCCAGTATTGAGATTAGAACTCCTACCTATCTAGTTATTTAATCTATAGTGTTACACAGTTATCACAAGTGCTACAGATCTTATAGGAGTGATAGATGTTCACTGGTACTTTTAAGTTGAATGACAGCAGATCTTGTGAAGTAGGGCAATGTGAAGTGTACTGAATGGGAAGAGTCTCCTAATATTTACACCTATGGACACACACACACACACACACACACACACACACACACACACACACACACACACACACACACACACACAGGTGATGTGATATTATAAACCCAACCTCAGTACTATTACACACTGGGGCTCAGCTTTTATGCTGGCACATACAACTGGTTACAACTGGTATGCCACTGCCCACAGCAGAACATCACTTTATGCTATTCAGGGTATCCGTGTTTGCGACTCACTCTGTCTGTGTCCACCTGTGTGTGTCTCTCTCTCTCTGTCACTGTCTGTCTCTCACTTCCCCACATCTATGTGTGTGTATGCTTGACATATGTTATCTGTTGCCCATATATATATGTCTGTGTATCACACACAACAGATGCAGATATTTCACATATGAGCCAACTATAGCTAGCTGAGGGTAGTCCTGTCTGATGTGCGTGGACAGTTAAGGTGTACATAGCTGTCTGTATGCACAGACATGCATGTAAAATACAGTCATATAGTCTGATGTGGGTTCCAACATGTCCTGTGATTCTCTAAGTGCAAGAGCATGCCCAGTGTGACCTTCTATATTTAGAGTGGTACTCTATTCGAGAGATAAGTGTAGTCCTGTCTGGGGTTTTGTATGCTACAGCCATGCCTCTCAGGAGTACACAGGACTTTCCTCGGGGTAATGGGTTTGTTTAGCAGACATTTTCTGACATATCTGTAGTCTGACACTGCAATGTATTGTGTCATTACCTAGTGCCAAACATCCTCAGATCATCACAGTGCTTTACCAGAGGAATACTAGTTGTATAATGCACAGACCAATATTATGAGGGCAGCTATGTACATTCTTGCCCAGCAAGGCTAGTTGTGAGGTGTGGCTACAGCCAGTTGAGTGATGGCGCGCTGTCTAAACAGTCTAGCAACTTGGTGATATACTGGTTTGGGATATCCTGCTTGTGTGGTATCTTTCTAACCTGAGATGTCATATCCTTGTGTGGCCAGAACTCTCACCTGTACATTTTTTGGCAAATTGTCCAGGTGTTTAGCTAGAAGTTTCATCCTGTCTACGTAAACCTTGTGTTTTTATGGCAAGTTAGTTACATATAATTGAAGATTGATGTTACAAAATAATGACAGACATTACTGTTTCAGACTACATAACCTTCAGAAAATTCTCGCTTCTGCCAAACCTTCACCCTATCAACTTTCTCAGTATGTAAGGACGATATTTACAACACATGCCTATCATTGTGCCTTTGTTCTACTTTTATTTCTGCCCTTGCCCAGATGTCTTGCTTTCAGAGGTTGGGAGTTATGGGTGTGGGTACAGAGTGCATTCTGCTGTACAGCCATGTCCTTTATATGTAAAATCAAACATAAAAAAATAATTATTGAAAATAACCACTGGCAACAGTAGCAAAAGCACTATATACACAAACGCCTTAGCACCTTGGCTACACAGCCTTCAAGAAGTCCATTATATGTGTAGTATATTCCACATAGCACTGTGACTTCCAGGTATGTCAGTGGCAGAGCAGTAGGTGTCACTGATATACATAATAGTTGGTACTGTAGTTATCTGCACATGGCCCTGTCAAAGACAGCACTGTACCTAGGGCACTACAAGACGACTGCCAGGAGAACATGCTGGCCAGATCCTGACAGTATTAACCACACATATACATAGCTCATTGACCCCTGCATATTGTGGACATGCAGCATGTTTTCTTGTGTCTTGAGGCAGCCCTTCCAATGTGTACTATGCTGCTATTTCCCTGCAAACATACATGTTACTGCATTTCTTTGGGTATATGGGGGGCACACCTGTCAACTGTACACATTTGCACAGACTGTGCTGATATTTGCTTTACATTTTGGTTCTATTTACCATACTATTGTGCCCTGCCTTGTGGACTAGAGGCATATCAGAAAAGACCACAGGTCAGATTGTAATGGCATACATTTGAGTTTCAGACTTTTTACCCTTCATAGCCTTACTGCAACTGTGAGACCTGCTGTGCTATCACTGTGTGAATCTGTAGGGTAGAGGGTAATTCAACATTGCTGACATTTGTGGACCTTTGCCAGACATTTCTCTCTGCCTTTCTATAGCTGACTTGCTGTGAGAGTCTGAGGGATGGGTATGGGACCCCCACACTGACATCCATGCCTGTGACCTATGACCCACCAGTTAGTTGTCCCCACACATATACTGCAGTAAGATTTGCCACCTTACGTACTACCACATAGTGTGGGGAGGGCAGTATCGGGCAGACACTTCCTGGTGTCCTAAATAGCTGTCAGGTATCTGCTGCTATCCCAGTAGGCCACCTCATTCCCTTGCATGCATGCATGCAGCATTACCATAGATATGCTACCAAAACATACTAATCCATTCATTTATTGTTAAGAAGACTGACTTACCTTGTGCCTGTGGCAGTTGTGAGGATGGTGCTTGAGGGCCGCCTATGTTGGATGCACACAGTACACTGCCTATACTTGGTAAGTTACAGGTAATGTGATGTGTGTGTCATCCATTTTACTGTGTGTACAAGTCAGAGAGAGGTGTCAGTCCCTGGGGTCCCTACAGTGTCAGTGTGTGAGTGTGCTATGTGTTGCCTCTTTACCAAGGCCTGAGCATACTGGGTATACCTCCATCTGCTTACAGGAGCAGGCTCAGGGGCCTCCTCCTCTGAGTCCCTCTGTGCCTGTGGGGATCTTGGCAATGGTGGTGGGCTGTGTGGCCCTTCCCCGTGTTGTTCCTGCTGCAGCTGTTTCCACAGGATCATACTGTGTAGCATGGCACATACTATGAACATGTGTGCACATGTGGCTGCAGAATACTTCGGAGCTCCACCAGATATTTCAAGGCTGTGGAACCATGACTTGAGCATCCCAAATGCACACTCTATAGTAATCCTGGTTTGTGCGTGTGACTCATTATGAAGTTCTTGTGTGGGTGTGCATGCATTTCTAGTGGGTGTCATCATCCACGGCTCCAGTGCATAGCCAGCATCCCCCAACAGATGGCCTTATGGGATGCCCTCATTGGCAAATGCCTGGTACAGCCCTGATGAATGCCAGATGTGGGAGCCATGATAGCTTCCAGGGCTGCCAGCACACGCATTCATGATAATGCCCTGAGCATTGCAAATGACCTGGGAGATGATGCAGGTGAAGCCCTTGCAGTTTATGTAGACCCTACTCTGTTCACCGGGTGGTGCTTTGATGTGGATGTGTGTGCAGTCTATTACACCCAGTACCTCAGGGTATTCTGCTACATGGTGGAAGAGATACATATTGCTGGTCCTCTCCTCACAGGTGTTGGGGAAATAAATGTGCTCACCGGTATGTGGTAGCATGGCATCCAGGAACTGGTGGAGTTCCCTGGATGCAGATACCTGTGAGACTCTCATGATTTCCCCAGTAGGTCTTTGGAAAGTATCTGTAGTTAGTATTCTTAAGGCTACACATACCTTGGTATCCACTGGGATGGGTTCCCTTGTGTTGGTTCTGGGTCTGAGTTGAGGCCGACACAGCTCAATGATTTGCTGCAGTATGCCTCTGCCCACCCAGTAGCACTCTACTATCTGCAGATCATGTAGTCCCTGGTAGGTTACCCTCCTTACCACTTTCAGCCTCTAGCACATACTGATGGATCAAAGCAATGGCAGCTCCTAACATTTTTCTGGTTAAAATTACCCTCACGTGTATACCAATGTTGCAGGATTTGTGAGAAAAAACAGACTGTAAGGTGCTTCATAGTTTATACTGTTGTGCTGCAGATGCTGCCTGTATGATTGGCTGACTATGATGCATTCCACCTGCTAGCTATGTAATTTGGACTTGATTGCCTTTATTCTGCTATTTTCCTTTTTTTCCTTCCCATTTCCACCCCTTTTAAGCCCCGAGGCATGCCGTACAAACCTGATGCCCAAATGTAAACAGTCCTGCTATTTCTATTTTTTTGTTTTTGTTTTTGTTTTAGACCAAGTGCTCACCACGCAAACCCATTTAGCTAATGTAAACACTGAGAAATGGCCATCCCTGGACACAAACACACTCTTCATTTCATGGAATGTCACCCCCTTGCTTAGCTGTGCTTAGCTAAGCTTATCTGGGGTCCATGGAGCTCCAATGTGCTTACACTATGTATGACACACCCCTTTTCATGTCTGCTGCTCCTCCTGCTTACACGATCATGTTAAATCACCTACACGGTTTGATGCAGTTTGGCACTTAGAATATTTTTGTGATTCAGTAAATTTCCCCTTATTTGCATACCCCACTGCCTTAGTCCGTAGTTACTGCACTAACCCTGAACCTTTCCCCTTAGCAACCACTGCTCCTTGGTATTGTTTTGATTCTGCATGGCACAGACTATAATGGTAAAATGCAGATTTCCCTTAAAATTGTGTTTTCACATTTTTTTTTATTTTCGGCATGATCCCGTTTGCAGGCCGCTGCCCTATGCTTAAATGGCCGAGATCGGCCAAAAAAAAAATTATTTTTAAAAAAATCATGAAACACATTTCCATGCCAATGGCCATATATTTGGCCATTAGCATGCCTAAAGATTATAACACATGCTTTTATTTCAGCTGTCATGCCTCCACTTTAGTTTCTGCAGAAATGTATTCAGCTAGTAGCCCAATACATTTCTGCAACTAACACTATTCTTGCACGGATGCCTGCCTGCTTGCTGAATCACTAATTCACCTCATTTAAATGGTTTTCACCAACAAATGAGGTAATTAGTATTATGCAGTGGTGTCTGTGCAGGAATAGTGTAGGCAGGCTCGTGCATGTCAGAACAGTAGTTTACTGGATTGCTCGGTGGCCATATTCTGTGCATTTTTATTTTTTGCATTTCACTCAGTCTGTGGACCTTAGTCTTGTAGCATCAGTCATAATAGTATGAGACTTGTGAAGTACTGGGGGGATCTGAGCCTTTTTATATATATAGATATATGTGTGTGTGTGTGTGCGTGTGTGTGTGTGTGTGTGTGTGTGTGTGTGTGTGTGTGTGTGTGTATGTATATATACATACATATATATTGTGACACCCCTACATTGGCCCAGTAATCAAGGAGCCTCAATCCTCCCCCTGGCAACACTGGAGGATGTACACAATGGGAGGATGACAAGTACACACACAGTAAAGTGTAACTTCCCTTAAGAGTACACAGAGATCACAGTCAGTCTTGGACTGGTTTCTCCCCCCTTCTCTAGATCCCCAATAAGACTCCCCACTTGCACAGCTATAGGGTTAAGATCTCAGCTGAGGGGCCAAGCCAAGACCTCCAGCACCCTCTCTGTCCAACTAGTGCTTCTTATCCTTGCTCAAGTAGCTGACACGCACACACACATTTTGAGATTTGATTTATACACACACACACACACACACACACACACACACACACACACACACACACACACACACACCTGGGGAAGGCTGGCACAGGTTTACTAGCTATTCCCCCTTCTGTTCAGACTATAATGTAGTTTCCACTGCCACCAACCCTTAATTATCATTTACTATAAGGCGCTCACAAAGGGTGTCCAATCCTACTGTGTAATGTTACTATTAATCCAAATGGTAGTCTGACCAAGACTTGCAAGGCTATTCAGGGGTGGCCTGTACAGTGTTACCAAATACATGTCTCACAAATATCAGCCAAAAAGACAGGTTTAAATATATAAATAATAAATAATAAAAGAACAAGGCAATACTCAGTCAATCAACACAGTAGCTTCAGAGTTCAAAATCACAGGAAATATTTTAAAACAACATTGCAGGACAGTCTCAAATAAATACAAAAAACATCTAAACTAATTTTTACTATATTCCTATCTATATCTAAGAGAGATAATATGCCCTAAATCTTACCTATAACAAGGCAAGTGCAGATGATGATGATGATGAGTGGATGTTCTTGCTAGGTCTAAGACAAAATACAAAATGCACAGTCTCTCTATGAGAGAGTTCTTAAATTAATATCAATATTACTGCTGGTTTAGCTTGGATGACATCTTTTTTTGTCACTTGACTTAAGTTCCCAAGCTAAAACCCTCATTGTAGCATTTGACATCTCCTTGTGAAAAATACATAGCCTTTGGATGTTTGCAGTTGCTAGAAGACATAAAACAATAAAACACATGCATAACAATGTAGAAGGCCCCCTAGTTATAGACATCCTGTCTCCTTATTGCATTGAAACTAACTTTTATAACACAATCATAAAATAATTTAATTTCAACTTATTTTCTTGAAGTTTTGCAAGTTAACTCTGTATGTTCCAGTTTCTACTATTAAAACATGCATTTGTGCATGTATATAGCTTATATGCATTTCTTTTCTAAGTCAGCAGGGCATGCTTTGGTTACATTTTAGCTCAGTACATAACATACAGTTATGTATAAGTCATATCAATATTTACAAATGGCGTAGAATTATTTACAAAATTCCAGATAGCGGGGCTGGCAGTATTTCCCTATATCACATATAGATATATATAGATATAGATATAGATATAGCTATATACACTTATACTGCATTTTTGCTGTTTACTGATTGGTATATTCTCTAGCTAATATTCTATGACCTGTGCTTAGCTGTGCAGCAGTAGTTTGCAGTGCCCTGTTTAGATGCAGGTACCTGGAACTGTAATTTTCATATACAACTTTAATGCATTTCTCTTAACAATCTAGCTGAGTGTAGAACAGGAAGTTTTCCCACCATGAAGCATTACTCTGAGTGTTGTTTTAGAGCACTTCTAGATCTCTCCCCCAGTCCAGCAACTCCCAATTTAGTTAGCTACAAACTTTTAACCAATGTCCCTCCTACTTTACAAAAGAAGATGTGTGGCCATAACTGTGCACTTCCCTACTGTCTCTGCAGCCAGCCTGATAGAAATAGGAATCCTCAGACAATGTAGCAATTGTTTTGCTTATGTTTACTGATGACCACTTTATTTTTTAAACAGACTGACACAGTATGTGAGGGATATAATTACACTATGTCTTTGGCTGCAAAGCTCTCACATACAGACACTTTCATCTCCAAACAGGTTACCAGTAACATACATTCTACATCTACCATGGATCAAACACATAAACCCACATGTTGAGACTCTTAAATGCAATCTACCCAGACCTAAAAGTGCTCCCATATGCTGCCTTTAGCAAACTTCCAAACACTTTACAAAGGCAACACTCCCCAGGACACATACCACCACATCTCACAATGTCTCACCCTCTAAACCCTTAAGGCAAACTGCCACACAATCCAATATATTGATTATTGGAGACTCTGTTATGAGACACATTGATATCACACTCATCAGGCTGAGCAAGGAGACAGTCATGGTTAGTTGCCTATCAGGGCAAGAATCCATCAGATCAACACACACTCAGGACTTTGGACAACAAGTACTGTATGACTCTGGCATAGTACATGTGGGTGTTAATGTTCTGAGATGTACCTCACTGGACTACATGAAAAGAGACATGACAGAGCTTTTAGATTATGTGTCACAGGCAGGTACAAGTGTAGCAATGAGAAGGATTCTGCCTTCTCCGAGGATGATACCACTATATAAGCAGATGATTAATTTTACAAATTGGCTTAGTTACTTGTCTCATTCTAAGGGAGGGTCCAGTACTTGTCAGCTTGGGAGGACACAGATGACAAAGCATGCTGCTTTGCCAGGGATGATCTGCACCCATCCCAACTAGATTTTGAGGTATACTGGCCAAAATATTATACACCCCTGTACTGCCTATTTTTAAGCAGTAATAACCTGATAATCCTTCTGAGGTAATAAATTGTACTCAAGATAAACTAAAGGTGTTACTGCTCAATACTGGGAGTCTCAACAAGGAGCTCCCCTCCCTGAAAGTACTCATCACCCTGGAGAGTGTTGACATCTGTGCAGTTACTGAGACATGGTCTAAAGACATGGAAAGCACCCTGGCAGTACAAGGCTATAATGTCTTCCACACATTTAGTCCAGCTACTGCACAAGAAGGGACAAGAGGTGTATCAAGCTACATAAAAAGTAAGTACACCTCAAGATTGGTCAAGCAATATGATGCACTTCAGCTACTCCATGTCCAACCAGCCTTAGGGAAAATGCCATACCATGTCCTTGCTAACTATAGGTCCCTGTCTATGACCAGGATAACCATACCATGTACTTCAATGTACTGGAGTCATTCATCAATCAGCCCAGAAAATATTCATGGATGATTTCAACTATTCCTATATAAACAGGGATAAACACACGCACACACACACACACACACACAGACACACACACACACACACACACACACACACACACAAACACACACACACTCACACACAAAACCATTAACGTACAGGCTCAGAGACTGCTGGATGTTGTCAATGCAAATCCCTGAAACAGCTAGTCTGCACACCTGCTAGAGCTGCAAATATCATTGATCTGGTATTCACAGATATCCAGGAATGTTGCACCCCCTTCCCCCGTCAAATGTCCTCACTGGTCAGATCAGATCCCAAAGCAGTCACTCTTGACATAAATATAAAGCCTGAACTCCCAGCAAGCCTCAGAACCTTTAAGAGCTCATCCAAGCCTAGCCACCTTTTATGAAGTGATGACATAGCTAAGTCCAAAGCCCCAACAAACTCAGAGAACACTGTGGCCTATGCAGAAGTATGGAAACCCTGTACATGCATGTAAATACTGCACAGAAACAGCAGTGTCAACCCAAAATAAACATAGGACATTGGACAACAAGTGAAAGAAAATCCTTTTCAAAAATAAGAAGGGCTGTGCCCAACAGGCAAACAACTCCCTCATGAGTCTCAACAAGCAAGTCAGGGGACTAATTAAGTCCACCAAAGCCGGATTTGCAGCAAAAATAGCCTCACAGACTAAGAATGACCATAAGACATTTTTCAGTTATGTACACAACCTTAAGAGAAACACCCTACAGTGTGCTGAACTAATAATAATTGGAACTCTTTTACAGAACAGAGGATACAGCAAATTTGCTGGCTCATAAATCTGGCTCCAGTTTCATTTCCCCATTACCCCCAGTTACTCACCAGGAAATAACCCCTACCATTTCTCTCCAAACTATCACTAAAGAATAGGTCCTCACTGCACTCTCCAAAGCTAAAAGCACTGCATTAATGGGTCCTGATGAATCTCAGGATGCTTCCTAAATAGCTTGAAAAATGACCTATCAAGCTCACTAGAATCTGTATTTAACTACAACCTCCAGACACGCTTTGCCCGTAAGGAATGAAGGACTGCAACAGTAATCCTTCTACACAAAGGGGGACCATCAACAGACACAGGTAACTATAAATCAAAAGTTTGACTAGTGTTGTTTGACTATGTAAAGCCATAGTTGCAAGTGATAAACAAAGATATCGGAAATCTTCAAACACTGAACCCATCCTTGTTCAGTTTTGTCCATGACAAGCCATGCCAACTAAACTTGGTGGACTCTTCAAGAAGGTAACTACAGTTATGGATGAGGGCAAAATGGTGCATACTAACTACTTCAACTGGCAAAGGCATTTGACACAATAACTCATTTGGCTGTTTTTGACAAACTCACAAATTTAGGCATAAATCCCTGTGTCAACCGATGGATAGCCAAATGGCTCGTGGATAGAACACATGAAGTTAGGGTAGGGGACTCCATCTCCACTAAGAGGCCTGTTACTAATGGTGTTCCACAGAGCTCGGTACTGGGATATCTCCTCTTTGGAATGTAGTTTTCTGAAGTCAAGGAAAATGTAGAGGACCTTTGGTTGACCAAATTTGTTGATGATTACATGCTGGATGCAATAAGTGAATCCCCCAAAGATGCAGATATCCTCCAGGAGGGACTGACACAGACAAATAACTGGTGCCAGAGCCATGGCCTAAAACATAATGCAAAAGAATGCATAATTATACCCTTTGGATAGCCAACTACCCCTGCAAATTACAACATGATAATATTCCTATAAGAGTAGACCCAGTGGTAAGGGACTTGAGAACTCAGGTTGACAATAACTTGAACTTTGATCATTATGTATCCACGGTAATGAGAAAATGGCACAACTTACACATAAGGGCATGGCATCCAGATCTAAGAAGATTATAGTCCCACTATAATCAGCCCTCATTAGTCCAATAATTGAGTACAATGCACCCTTCAGCATCTACCTGACCAGGCATTTGCAACAGCTAGAGGAGGAAAACGTTTCCTCACTAAAAATAAAACAGGGTGTGAATCGCATCTCTTATGCAGATCACCTTAAATCCCTGTCTCTGTACTTGGTCTCTTACAGACTACTAAGGGATGGTCTATGCCCAACCTATGAGGCATTTTCTGATCCAGCCTTGATGGATCTGCTACACATTTGGAAAACAAACAACAGTAGAATTACCCGATTTAAAGAAGTAAACCTCATCTGTGACATAAACAAGACATGCATGGGGGAGAAGTTTATGTCTCAGAGATTACCCATTTGTGTCTCAGAGATTACCCGTTCTCTGGAACAGACTCCCATTCATGTGAAGCAGAGCACTTCTCCAAGCCTATTCAAATGCAATTTGGACCAATGGATGAGAAATTGCAAATTCATTCCTGGCTTGTCACCTGCTTCTCTTATGGACAGGGACAGCTTATAGATGTCCTATGATATACGCATATACCAAAGCCATTCTAGTCCTTGTGCATTGATAATTTGGAAAACTGGGACATGAGTGGCTAGGCTAAAAAAGGCTCTAGGACTATTAGCCTAGTAACCTCAGATGAGCTTATGATCCTGTCCTGCCATTGTTCTCATTTTACACCTTATCTCCAATAATTAATCTCCTTTCACTAATGATTCCCACCTGACCACTGTCTTCCTTATGCATTCCTCTATAACTTCTCCTGTTCCTTTCTCCTTTCTGTTCTTTAGACTTTATTTCCCATTGTTGTGTCCTCAATCTTCTAGATGTTCCACTCCTCCCACCCCTGCCTTGCCCATTTCCCTTTTTTTAAGAAATTGTATTTTTCCATATGTAAAACAGACCTAGGCAGGCAACACAATTGAATCTTTGATTACAAATAAAGTAATTCCAGAACAGAAAATGTTTCAAACATTTACAACATCAGCTATAATATGACTGAATCCATGTATGCAAGGTATAAAGTATATAGAAAGCATAATAGAATGTAACAACACCATGATAATTCACACTAGTGTGTCCCATGCAAACAAAAATACAAAACAAAAAGGTTCATTAAGAACAGTAATGTCAGGGTCAGCGCATAGTGTCATACACAGTCTATGGCTATAATAGTGTACATCAGGGCCAATGTTTATACCTAGCTGCTCCTAATACTTTAAATTTATTGTGGTAATAGTATTTTGGATGTGGAGTAGTCATCTCTCCTCCCCTATGTTAACAATAAGATTGTTCCGTGGAGCACCCATAATTCATAAGCTCATATCTATGAAGGATGCAAAGGCTTTCCATGGCACCCATGTGGCTGCAATGAGCAGCTTCTCTCAAACGGTACATAACCATAGTATATGATAGTAATTTGCATTTGTGTTACCACATCTCATCAACTACTTTCACAACTTCCACTCCTACTCAGTGGGTGTTAGTTGCCAGAAATGGATTTGCTTGAAATGTGTAAAACAAATTAGAAATAAGGTAGACCACTTTCGATTCACTGCCAAGATGTGATAGCTTACCTATGTCTGTTTTTAACAGATGTGGCCATTGTTGCCTATCATCTCTGATTTTACTCAAATCCTTCTATAAGCTATGAATTCAATCCCTTTCACCTCCTTCCCTGAACCATTATTCTATCCCACACCTTATGCATCTAGCTCACCTTTCTCCATTCACATTCTCCAACTCTGATACTCCTTCAATTCTCCTAACAACTTTTGTTTATTTTGTACATTTTCCTCCTTTCTAGTGTTCTTTGTTTTGTAAACAGAACAGCAAAGTTCCGGTTCTCATGTTAACAAGCATACTTTTATGGAAGCAATGACTAAATTTCACCTCTAACGCTTGCAGCTTCAGCAAAAGGTTATTAGATAACTAGGTACAGAAATGCATCACATTTGGGTTACTTTCAAGCAATACACAGATATGTAATAGTTATGGTTTAAGAAGACTCCTGTGGAGGTACCTTTGATATGCAAGGAAAATAGTTCATAATCCTTGCAGGATACAAAGGCAACAGCAAACCAGTTTAGGTTGTCATGTCCAATTTCATGTACTAAAGCAAACTGACAGCATATACAGTGCTAGACATCATGACTGGAGTATTTGTAAACTGACAGCATGTACAGTGCTAGACATTATGACTGGAGTATTTGTAAACTGACAGCATGTACAGTGCTAAACATCATGACTGCAGTATTTGTATACTGACAGCATGTACAGTGTTAGACATCATGACTGGTGTACTTGTAAACTGACAGCATACGCAGTGCTAGGTGTTATGACTGGAGTACTTGTAAACTGACAGCATATACAGTGCTAGGTATCATGACTGGAGTATTTGTAAACTGACAGCATGTACAGTGCTAGACATCATGACTGGAGTATTTGTAAACTGACAGCATGTACAGTGCTAAACATCATGACTGCAGTATTTGTATACTGACAGCATGTACAGTGCTAGACATCATGACTGGAGTATTTGTAAACTGACAGCATGTACAGTGCTAGACATCATTACTGGAGTATTTGTATACTGACAGCATGTACAGTGCTAGACATCATGACTGGTGTACTTGTAAACTGACAGCATGTACAGTGCTAGACATCATGACTGGTGTACTTGTAAACTGACAGCATGTACAGTGCTAGACATTATGACTGGAGTATTTGCTTGCTTATTAATAGTTGTACTATACAAGGCTGTAATAACCACAAGGACAATAGAAACACCAGTCATTAAATCAAGCTTCAAGCAGAATGATTCTATATTTCTAGAAATGATTCAGGATCTTTACTGTCATAGCATGCTGTAACTGTACCAGTCAGTAATCCAGCCTGTCAGAAAGTTCAGATGATAAGTAGAATAAGGGATAACCAAGAATGAGCATGACGTTGTACACCTCAATAATATATCAAGACCCTGAAATAACTTATGTTCTTAGAATAAACATATTAGAATCTCTGGTTTTAAAATCAGATACACAAAAAGAAAGTCAAGTAATGGCAGTTTGTGTACAGGGTACAGACTGTGTGCTGTAGTTCCTGTGCTACAGGCTTTGATTCTCTCGGTCCTCATTTGCATACTGTGTAATCTTGAGCAAGTCACTTAACCAGACATTACTTCTGGGTTGGCCCTGAAGAGATACTGTGTACCCATTGGACCTACCTTGTTAAAAAAAATGCATATTTGTTGATCAGTGGTATGCATGTTAATAAATTAAAAAAAAATGCAGTCTGTAAACATTTACTGTTTTAAACACTGAACTTTTTAGTTTATTTTTTTAAATGTATTGCCATTTAGTTTGAATCGAATTCATAGGTTGATATTTAGACCGGTTTGGTGAACAAGTGCAAGAGTTATTAGCCAGCAAGGAACCAATGCCCTGGATCTCATGTCTGAACTTGCGGATGCATGCCCTTGTATTCATCCAATTCCTTCCTAAAGGCATACATTGATAGACTGAGTTTAATTTAGAAGGGGAGTCTGTTGGCAAGAACATGTGTGAAATATGAAATTCAAATAGTAAAGGGTCTTTAATGCTCTTTATGTCAGACACATGTCTTGTTCAAGATTGTGATAAGATACAAAGAAGAGAGAAAGAGAGATTTGTTGCTGTTTTTAATTTTAAGATCATCCTGAAAGCCATTCAGTTCACTTTGCAGATAATATTTGTAAATGTTTCATTTGCAACAGACAGTATGTGACTGTTACACATCAGGGCACAGTATTATATGGCTGTTCTGATTAGAATTAAATAAAGAGGTCAATTACTTACCTGACAGAACTCTCAACTCCATGGAGGATTAATTGGGTAAATTATTGCACTTTGCTGATGGTATCAACTAAATGTGTATGAAATGAAAGGACATCATCTACAAGGACTCAGAGGTGGTTAACTATTGCCAGCATTTCTGCTGCTATGCATCAGTACTCCATAAAGCAGGTAGGGGAATTTGTCAAACACCAGAATGGTACATTTTGTGGCATTGAAGGCAAGGTCATTGCATTATTTGTGAACAATTTTAAGTGTGGCTTGAAAGGCAGTGCTGTCAGAGGGGTTAAGGACAATGTTGTCAAATATATAGTCATCTAAATTTTTGGCTTGTCAGCCACTGGAGTCAGTTTTGAAATCTGAAAAAAAAGATAGTATTCAGGATGGGAGGTCCTAGCACAATTTTCTACAAGTATATGCAATCAGAAAGAATAACCTCCTGAGAAAAGATGCCAATGCTCAGAATGCTGTACTGCTGACAAGTGGCATTGGCATGCTGAAGCATGTCCACCATGCGATATTTGAAAACTTGGATGCATGGCAAGTCATTACCATGGAAACCAGAATAATGCACCCAAAAGCAGGTACCTTAACAATCAGTCACACAGGAGACTCGGGCACGTAAATATTATGCTGTACATCAATGTGGGTATTATGCACGCACAAAGTATATATATATATATATATATATATAGATATATATATATATACATATATATATATGTATATATATATATATATATATAGAGCCTGCTAAGGGAGTGCACAAAATGCTTATGACTGTCACATGTCAGGGACAGTCACAATCTTTTCAAGGTAGCTGCAAATCTTAGGTGCTCAGATGGCTGCAGTAATGCCTGTGGACACCACAGTGGGTCGGATTCACGAAGGCTTGCACGGAGTCTAAGAGTAGAGTAAGACTCCAGCAAGCCAACATTTCCGCCGAGCGATCCAGAAACAGCCAGCAGGGGCGTGCAACTGAGCTCTCCAAACTAGTCCTATGCAGACAGGGCTGGGATATGCAAATTACCTCAATTGCAGGTGAAAGCCATGCAAATGAGGTAAAATTGTGATCCAGGAAACCCAAACCTGTCCGAGTAGGAGTAGTGTTATTTGCAGAAATGTACTCAGTTAATAACTGAGTACAGTTCTGCAAATAGCAAAACGGAGCTGTGTCAGCTGGAAAAAAGCATGCATTCACAGGAGGAAGCATGCCAATGGCCAAAAATACGGCCATTGTCAATGGGAAGTGATGCAAATTAAAAATAAAATAACTTTTTTTTAAATCCCGATTTCCAGGGTTTAACAGTAGCGCAGCGCCGTGCAAACATGCTGCAACCTAAAAAGCAGAAAATTAATAATTAAGATCCACAAATGTGGATTTCATAGCTAAAATGAATTTACAATGCAAGGGAATGGCAGGCTGAAGACAACATGGCCACCAAGTAGAGGCTGGGGGAAGCTCAGTCTAAGAGATGTAACTAAGCATTAGTAGGCAATCCTATGCAAATGAGAGTTATGATAGTGAATCGCAAGTTCACATAGCAAATGAGCACAGTCAGTGGAGTGTAGGAGTAGGAAAAGGGGAGTAACAGAGTTGAAGATAGGTGACATCACGAGGGGGGTATGTATGAAAGGAGTGCAGCTCATTGGAGCAGAGTGAAATGTGTCAGCTTACATTTACATAATAGTGAAAGAGGTGTGTCAACAGGTAGGCCAGGTAAAGTCAAGAAATCAAAGGTGTATGCTGTGGATAACACCAAAGTTTCTTGCTGAGCGTGCATGCGTGCATGTGCTCGCCAGTAAACCCGAGTAAGACAGTGTGCACGTGTGTAAGTGTGTATGCGCGCGTGTAGGCTTGAGTAAGCATATGTAAGGCTGTGTAAACAGTTGCAAGCGCGTTTGCGCCAGTGTGTGCTCATTTTAACAGGAATAAGCAAGTTTTAGTCCGTGTAAGCATGTGTGCGTGCGTGTGAGCTGGTGTGTGCATGGTTGCTCTTGTTTGCGTGGCGTTGCCTCCTGAGGAAACAGAAAGGGAAAAGGAAGCACAACAAATAGTAGGAAGTTAACCAGGGAGTACTAGCAGAGCTAGCAGGTGAAAACAATCGGAATCAGCCAATTACACAGGCATTACACTAGCCCAGCCCAGCCCAGCACTCAAAACTCAGCAAAAAACATTCCAGTATGTATTTCTCAGACACACTGCAACACTGCAGTAAGCTAATAGAAGTGAAAACTGAAAAAGCTTTACTGAGACAAAGAAATGTTAGGGGCTGCCATTGCTGTCATAAGGCAACATATGCAACATGCTGAGGGTGGTGACAATGCAAATGCTGCTGATCAACCCACAGTGAGGAGACGGAGAAGAGTGTACAGGCCTAGGGTAACCTACCAGGGGCTACATGAGCTGGAGATAGTGGAGCGCTATAGAGTGGACAGAGACCTCATGCAGCAAATTGTTGAGCTGTGCAGGCCACGCCTCACACACAGAAACAACAGAGGAGAACCCATCCCAGTGGAAACCAAGGTATGTGTTGGCCTAAGAATATTAGCAACAGGTACCTTCAAGAGACCAACTGGTGATATGATGGGGATTTCACAGGCATCAGCATCTAGGGTATTGCACCAGTTCCTGAATGCCAAGGCAGCACATGTCAGTGATCATGTATATTTCCCCATTTCCCATGAGGTATTGGCCAGCAATATGTGTCTCTTCCAGCAAATAGCGGAATACCCTGAGGTAGTGGGTGCAATAGGCTGCACGCACATTCGCATCAAAGCACCAGCCAGTGAGCGGGGTAGGGTCTACTATAACCGTAAGGGTTACCCCTCCATCAACTGCCAGGTAGTGTGTGATGCCCAGGGCATAATAATGAATGTGTGTGCTGGCTGCCCTGGAAGCTAGCATGACTCCCATATCTGGCATCTGACAAAGCTGTACCAGACATTTGCCAGTGGGGACATCCCTCATGGTCACCTAGTGGGGGATGCTGGATATGCACTCGAGCCGTGGCTGATGACACCCATCAGAAATGCACACACACCTGAACAGGAATGCCATAATGAGGCACATGCACAAACACGAAATGTAATCGAGCATGTGTTTGGGCTGCTCAAGTCACAGTTCTGGTGCCTGGACACATCTGGTGGAGCCTTGCAGTACTCACCAACTACATGTACCCAAATAGTCATGGTATGTGCTATGCTACACAATATGATCCTGTGAAAACAGCTGCAGCAGGAGCAGCATAGGGCCGGGCACAACAGCCCCCCACCATTGCCAAGGCCATCACAGGCAGAGCATGACTCGGAGGAGGAACAATCTGAGCCTGCCCCAGTAGGCAGAAGGAGGCGTGCCCAGTATGCTTTGGCCTTGGCAAAGAGGCAATGCATAGCATATACACTGGCTCAGTAGGAACCCTGAAAATGATACTTCTCTCCGACTCGCACATACAGTAAAAGCGATGCCTAACTTTACACTACCTGTTAACAAACATGTATAGGGAGTGTAAAATGTGCTTCCGACATAGGCAGCCCTGCAGCACCACCTGAGGCATGATTACTCTGTGTTAAGAAATATAAAGCACTGCTAAACAGCTCTCACCACTATTTAGTATATGTAAACAAAATTGCACACACTAAGTAGCACAACTACAGGCAATGCTCAGCAATATTGTGCACTGTCCAGCAATGTTGGGCAACATTGAGCAATGTTGTGCAAGTCTGGTCAAATGTGGGTATAGTTCATCAAAAGCAGGTTAACAAGTTCATATTTGCCTCACTTTTCTTGAAGCAGTCTGTTCTGGCATGTATGAAAATATGAAGCAGTGACAGTCCTCGAACCCAGGATACAATGCACTACAGTCAGAGTACAGAACCACTAAACCATGACAGTATGTCAGTGGTCAGCTTGTATGAAAAAATTTTGATAAGTCAATGCTAAGTATCTAATGGAAACCTTGCATGCATAGCATAATCCCTGTCGAGTTAAGACACAAAGGTGAGGCCTGCAGTAATAATCGAACCTGATATTCAACACACATATAGTATAAATGTTAATATTGGTAATGTTCACACACATCAACAAACGAAGTGGACCTCAGACAGCAACATACTGCAAGGTCACACTGGGCATGCTCACACACTTGAAACTATGAGACAAATGTCAGGCAACAAAACACTGAAAGTCTGAACCGGGCATGCTCACACTCTTTGGTCAAGTTTGAGTACAGCAGTGGGCCACACATATCCCTCAGTTGCAAGTGTCAACCCAGGAACCTCGCACTATTCACCATTCCACCATGTGCACACAGTGATATGACAACAGACACAATATAAAATAGTGAAATACTGTCACAATCAAATATGTTATGCAGAAACCTAGGTTGTTCATAGGAAGTGGTAAAGCAAAGAAGAAACAAAACCTGCAATCAGTACCATCACTGAACAATGTGCATCCTGAACATTAGCTTAGGTTCAGAGGTTGACACTAGGCTATCTGCCCTAGGGTATGTAGACGCCTAGCCACAGTGTGTTTGTAGTCTGCAATCACACTAGATCAGTAGACTGTGCCTGTCAATAGTAGGTCACACAAGATATCTCACATATGTTCATTTCATTCTGCCTCTGTCTAGCAAGGACCCATAACATATCCCAGGGCTAAATATACGATCACCCGTCCACCTGTGACGATGTCACCTGTAGGTGGTCAGCATGGGTCTGTGCATATGTGGTACTGTGATCACATTCCTGAGTGAGTGGAGCCTATGTGATGGTAATATGCCCCAACAGCATGTCCTATTAACATCATTGCTCATGTACCTGTCCCTGGAGCATGTAGCTGTAAGGGACTTTGATATCCTCACGTGGAGCCTGTCCATCAATGCTGTGATGGACATGGCATCAAACAAAAGGCACAGACTGCATCCAAGTAGGCAGTAAGCAACTGAGGAGAGCTGGGGTCATCATAGCCAAACTTTGCATACCATCTGTGTGAGTCCCTAGATCCACTTGGTTATGTAAATCTGTGTACATTCCAGTTGCTGCAGGTGTTGGGTAAGATACATCCGAAATGAGCCATTGTATCCAAGCATGTGCCAGATAACTACAGGGTCACAATGACCCCACCTGATCTGGATGTAAAACTGTATGGGATAAGGTTGCCTAAATAGAAGGTGTGTCCAACAACATTGGCAACGTGAATGTCAAAGGCAAGAGTACTAAGTATTCATGTCCCCAAATCACAAACCACACACACTGTACGTGATGTATCATCACCTATGTGGTAATGTGTGTGCACGATGTTACTACCAAAGGTGATGACTATGCATCTAAAGTAAGATAGCTGTAGGCCATGGCTCTGGCACCAGTCATCCATCTCTGTGAGACCCTTTCTGAGGATGCCTGTGCCAGCTGTGGAGTCGAATATGGCACACAGTTTGCAGTCATCTGCAAACATGGTCATCCATATTCCTCCTGTGTTAGCCAGTATCTATCAGAAATATATACAGAACAAGAGAGGTCCCAGGACTGAGCCCTGTGGGATGCCACATGTACCTGGTGTATAGTCAGACATGGCACCTGAAATACTGACCATGTGTGTGCTATCCATGATCCAGTTAGCAATCCAGATTGTGACATATGTGTAGATATTGAATCCGGTGATCTAATGTGTAAAGGCCAAATGGGGAATTGTGTAGAAGTGGTGTGCGAGCTCCAGGTAGGCTGTGTGGACAACCCTGTGTACATCTATGGACCTGTTAACTGTTTAAAGACATCAAACATCTGCAAAAGGCAAGATATGCCCACAACAACACCAAATTGTGTAGGATCCAGTGTCTGTAGGTTCACAATGTGTATGTGTATGTGTTCCATGATGATACACTCCATAGCATAGCAGACCAGGGTAGTTAGGCATATATTGTGATAATGTCCAGGGTCCATTGTGGCACCAGCACTGTGTAGCGGGTACACCGTAGCTGTATGCCATTCCATGGGTACACATCCTGTAGTAACTGTGATATTGAACATTGACATAATGTGAGTGTGAAGTTTGTCATGAATCTCATGTATGCCACAGTCTGTAGAGTAGATGCAAGAGTGAGAACAAAACACCACGAAAAATGCCTTCAGTATGATAAAAATATCTTCAGCATAAAAAATTCCAATCCACAATGTCATAAAAACGAAGACCATTTATTGTAGAAAATAGGATAAGCGCTTTCACGTAGTGCAAGCTACGCTTCATCAGATACAGTCACATAAATCCACTCACTCTTAAATACAAAATGTAAAACGCTTTGGGCTCATTAGTGTACTCATTAATCAATGTATCAATTACTCAAAAGCAATAATCGATTAATTAATGTTAAACTGCAAACACTCCATTGTAGCTTAATGACAGATCACAACATTAAGTATTGTTTGCGATGCATAAAAGACACTCATCACAGAGCAGCAAACATAAATATTTAAAAGATATTTAAAAGTAAACAGTTCACATTACTCGAAAGAACGCAACATCCTACCACAATGATAAACCCCTGAACTGGCAATTCAACACTCAAAAATAACAACTATGCATGGAAAGTAACACATCTACATCCTTTAGAAATCTCCAGTGTTCCGATTAACAGAACTTAACATCATTCATAATTCTGCTAAAGATCTTACCTGCTTCTAGCACAAATGAAGCATCAGCCTACAGTATATCCTCAGTCCATAAAATGCTTTAGTATGCAGATTCATTATAAACAAGAACTCAATGCCAAAAAACTCTGCTCACACAGTTGGCAGCATATGGTTTGCAAGCATCAACATGCGACGAGCACTGACCTGCATGTAAAAGTATGCCTCTGGGTCCTAGTGTTGGTTTTATTTTGGTGAGTCACAATCTCACTCAAAATGAATCCCAAGTACTTGTCAGTACTGTATAATACATAAGAAAGGCAAACGCTCAATGCCTGAAAAGTATGTGGAAGAGAAAAAAGCAAAAAACAAAAAGCACGGTGAAATAGCAAAATGAAAAGTCGTAGAATCTAAAGAGAAGTATGTAGACTATTTGACTATTCAATATAAGCAACCCATGTATGCTGTCATGTCCTATGTAGTATTCAAAGTAAATGACAGTATATGGAAAATCCATGTGCTGGAAATGAAGTTACATCTGTAAAAATCTAGTATGAGTCTGGATATGGCATATAACAAAACTCAATAGAACCAAAATAGAAGTCCAAGAATACCTGAAATGGCTAGAAGTTACCCTTACATCAATGTTTATGATGCACAGAAAACATCATAGACTATGTTAGATATTGTCATCTGTCAGCAAAAAAATATATTAAATGTTGGCAAATATGCCAGCATAAGGGATATTGAGAATGCAACTGACTAGTTGCTAGAAAAGGCTACTTCCTTCCAACTAATACCGGTTTCAAGGAGACACAACTATTTAGCCCTGGTAATAGATGTGCTGCTAATTTCAAAATCCAGTACAACTCAGCTTTCGCTAATTCATTATTGGTGTCACCCCCTCTTACCTTCTTATTTATTATTTGTAGGACTCTATAAGTGAATGAATGCATATTATGTTCTTTCACATGTCTGGCTAATGCATTGGTTTCATCCAATCTACTGATGTCATATTGGTGATCATAAATGCGATCCCTCAGCCTCCTTTTGGTTAATCCTACATAGAACGCTGTACAGAGGGAGCAGGTAGCTAAATACACCACATTTTTGGTGTTACAATTAGCATAATGGCTAGGTCTATAGACATAGTCCATAAGGGGATGTTGGAATATTTGTGTCTTACTGAGGTACTTACATCTAGGGCAATTATGACAAGGATATGTACCCTTGCTCATTATGTCTCCAAGTAATAACGAACTGGGCTGCGTCACATTTGTGACCTGCTTATCATTACAAAGTAACATCTTAAGATTATCACTGTTCTTGTAGCAGAATCTGGGTGTCTCTCCTACAACTTTTCTAACTTGTTCGTTGACAGTTAAGACATTCCAGTTCTTTCTTATCACATGTCTGATCCTTTCTACGTCACTAGTGTACTTAGTAACATAGTCCATTCTGTGGCTGTTAGATTTACAGTATCCACTGTTACCCATATAAGTTGATTTGTTATGCAGCCCTACTCCACTCTTGGTTGCAGATTCTATTTCCCCAATGATTTCTAGTCTTATTCTCCTAACCATATCCATATTATAACCCCTTGCTCCAAACAAGGACTCCATCTTACTCGCTTCATTCATCATATCACATCTATTCTTACAAAGTCTGGAAATCCTTGTGAACTGGCTTCTCACTATGCCTGGAAAAATATGTGGTGGGTGCATGCTGTCGGATACAAGTATGGCATTCCTCCATACCGTCTTCCTATAGAGTGTGGATGTAACTGTCCCTTCATCAGTTAGCCTCAATGTTGCATCTAAAAAATTAATCTGTTGATGTGAGCATTCCATAGTAAATTTTAGGAAGTCCGTGGTGGTTTCCAAATATCTTAAGAAACTGGCAAAGTTCTCAGCCGTGCCTTCCCATACTATTATTATGTCATCTACAAAACGTCGATAGTATTTGATGTTTCTATATGACTCATGTGGAAATAGAAATAACTGCTCCCACCAATATACCACTAAATTGGCATAGGTGTTGGCACAGGGAGTGCCCATGGCCACTCCCCATGCCTGTAAGAAGTATCTATCTCCAAACAAAAAGACATTGTTGTTAAGGACTATGTCTAATAACTGACAGATCAGTGTGACCCTGTCGTTAGAGAAGGTAGTTTCTTTGTGTAGTAATTCCCTAATGTACTGTATTCCGATTTCATTAGGGATGGAAGTAAACAACTTCTCTACGTCCATAGTAATCAAGAGATATGGTGCCTTGGCCATGTCTAAGCTTAAGTCATTAAGACTCTCTAGAAGATGGTAAGTATCCTTTAAGATGGTAATACTGTTGTCAACAACAGGTCGTAGGACATGGTCCAGGAAGGTGGATATGTGTGCAGTTACCCAACCTTCCCCTGACACTATAGGTCTCATTGGTATCGGCCATGTCTCTTTATGGATTTTGGGAAGCCCTTTCACTATCGGTATGACCGGGTAAGATTTCAGAAAATACTCATATAGTTCTACACTGATCTGTCTGCATAACAACAAGTCATAGACATCATCATTTACTGTTTGCATAATGGTGGATACTTGTTCAACCGATATACTCACATAGGTCTTAGTGTCAGAAAGCAACGCATCCATACATTTCACATATTCGTCAGTGTCCATAACCACAACTCCCCCCCCCTTTATCAGCAGGTTTCACTATTAAGTTTTTTTTCATTCTTTAGTCCAACTAAAGCAAGATTTTCATTAACATTGAGATTATGAAACCTTCCTTTCTTTTTAGTCTTATCCAAAAACAATGTGTAAAAGTCCTTTTCACATAATTCCAGGAAGCATTCCACCATGGGATGTGGTGGTGGCATAAAAGTACTCTTGTTCTTGAAGGGGAATGGAGATATGATAGTACTGTCATTGCCTATGTCTTTGGGAAAGAACAACTTCAAGCAAACACGCCTGCAAAACATTCTTAGATCAATCAAAGTTTCCTCTAAGGTGGATCGAGCTGCTGGAACAAAGGTAAGCCCTCTGTCAAGAAGGCTAAGCAAATTGCTGTCAAGGCTAGTACTTGAAAAATTGTAAACCAAAGAAGTCAGTACCTGGTCTTCCTGCTGGGTCCATTCCTTTCCTCTGAGTACTTGCGTTTCTTTGGCCCCCTGTCGTTCGATCGGCCCCTTTGCTGTTGAACTGGTTTCTTTCGATATGGTAAAAAAGAAGGGGAGGGGGCTCCCAAAGTGGTGTTGGTTTTCGGTATAGCTCCTGGATTGCGATGTCCCTGTAGGGCTTCCTGATTAGGGGGAGGTGTACCTGTGTTAGACACATCAATGGGATCCAGGCTACTGACCCTGGTGCAGGACACATCAGCCTGAGTACTGGGACAAATATTACTTGCTGTCAATGACAAAGTGTTCGAAGCTCCAGTTTCTCTTCCTGTGGTATTGGTGTTGTTGGCATGTGGTGGAGATGTGGGGCGGTCCTCGTATCCCCTAGGCCAAACAAACACATGGCCATTCTGGAAATCCAAAAAGTCTCTCCTCAACTTACGTTGTTTAGTTTTGCCCAGTCTGTCACTAAAAGACTTTACTTGTGCAAAGACTGAACAAAGTTTGTCTCTGCAATAATCAGAGGTAAAACATTCAGTTAATCTCTTATACAATATGTCATTTTTGTTGCGAAGCTCAGTTTCTAACGGTAGAAAATATTTAAGTAGTAATTTCACATAGTCAAAACCTAAATTGATGTTCAGGTCTTGCCATTGTTTAAGCAGAGAAGGATGGGAGTCCCCATAGGTAGGCATGCAGAAAACCCGCATGCCTCTGGGGACTACCTTGTAGAACAAACAAGCCTCTAGATGTAACCTCTGCCATAGATATTTATGCATCTGATAGAGATTATCCTCTAATGTTCTCAATTGTTCATGAAATTCCTTAAGATTCTCACCATTATCAATCGGTTGTCCTATATCTGTAGCTTCATTAAGGTCCAGCGTCAATAAAGGGTTCGACTCTAATGTAAATATACCAGTCCAAAGACGGGTAGTGTCCCTCGGCTCTGGAACAGAAGCAATAGCACCATTCTGATTGTCCATCGTGTGCGTTGAGTTGTGTTCAAAAAGAAGGATATATAATACAAACAAGGAGCACAACTCTCAGCCAAAGATGCTCTCACCAAAACCAGAAGTAAAGTAGATGCAAGAGTGAGAACAAAACACCACGAAAAATGCCTTCAGTATGATAAAAATATCTTCAGCATAAAAAATTCCAATCCACAATGTCATAAAAACGAAGACCATTTATTGTAGAAAATAGGATAAGCGCTTTCACGTAGTGCAAGCTACGCTTCATCAGATACAGTCACATAAATCCACTCACTCTTAAATACAAAATGTAAAACGTTTTGGCGGGCTCATTAGTGTACTCATTAATCAATGTATCAATTACTCAAAAGCAATAATCGATTAATTAATGTTAAACTGCAAACACTCCATTGTAGCTTAATGACAGATCACAACATTAAGTATTGTTTGCGATGCATAAAAGACACTCATCACAGAGCAGCAAACATAAATATTTAAAAGATATTTAAAAGTAAACAGTTCACATTACTCGAAAGAACGCAACATCCTACCACAATGATAAACCCCTGAACTGGCAATTCAACACTCAAAAATAACAACTATGCATGGAAAGTAACACATCTACATCCTTTAGAAATCTCCAGTGTTCCGATTAACGGAACTTAACATCATTCATAATTCTGCTAAAGATCTTACCTGCTTCTAGCACAAATGAAGCATCAGCCTACAGTATATCCTCAGTCCATAAAATGCTTTAGTATGCAGATTCATTATAAACAAGAACTCAATGCCAAAAAACTCTGCTCACACAGTTGGCAGCATATGGTTTGCAAGCATCAACATGCGACGAGCACTGACCTGCATGTAAAAGTATGCCTCTGGGTCCTAGTGTTGGTTTTATTTTGGTGAGTCACAATCTCACTCAAAAATGAATCCCAAGTACTTGTCAGTACTGTATAATACATAAGAAAGGCGTGCAAACGCTCAATGCCTGAAAAGTATGTGGAAGAGAAAAAAGCAAAAAACAAAAAGCACGGTGAAATAGCAAAATGAAAAGTCGTAGAATCTAAAGAGAAGTATGTAGACTATTTGACTATTCAATATAAGCAACCCATGTATGCTGTCATGTCCTATGTAGTATTCAAAGTAAATGACAGTATATGGAAAATCCATGTGCTGGAAATGAAGTTACATCTGTAAAAATCTAATATGAGTCTGGATATGGCATATAACAAAACTCAATAGAACCAAAATAGAAGTCCAAGAATACCTGAAATGGCTAGAAGTTACCCTTACATCAATGTTTATGATGCACAGAAAACATCATAGAATTTTATGGACTGAGGATATACTGTAGGCTGATGCTTCATTTGTGCTAGAAGCAGGTAAGATCTTTAGCAGAATTATGAATGATGTTAAGTTCCGTTAATCGGAACACTGGAGATTTCTAAAGGATGTAGATGTGTTACTTTCCATGCATAGTTGTTATTTTTGAGTGTTGAATTGCCAGTTCAGGGGTTTATCATTGTGGTAGGATGTTGCGTTCTTTTGAGTAATGTGAACTGTTTACTTTTAAATATCTTTTAAATATTTATGTTTGCTGCTCTGTGATGAGTGTCTTTTATGCATCGCAAACAATACTTAATGTTGTGATCTGTCATTAAGCTACAATGGAGTGTTTGCAGTTTAACATTAATTAATCGATTATTGCTTTTGAGTAATTGATACATTGATTAATGAGTACACTAATGAGCCCGCCAAAACGTTTTACATTTTGTATTTAAGAGTGAGTGGATTTATGTGACTGTATCTGATGAAGCGTAGCTTGCACTACGTGAAAGCGCTTATCCTATTTTCTACAATAAATGGTCTTCGTTTTTATGACATTGTGGATTGGAATTTTTTATGCTGAAGATATTTTTATCATACTGAAGGCATTTTTCGTGGTGTTTTGTTCTCACTCTTGCATCTACTTTACTTCTGGTTTTGGTGAGAGCATCTTTGGCTGAGAGTTGTGCTCCTTGTTTGTATTGTATTGTATTGTATGCCACAGTCTGGGACACTATCTGGTCCCACTGATGCTGTGTTGTCTGCTATGGAGAGGGCAGCACACACATGTCCATCTGTGATGTCAGGGAGGCTACACCCTGTTGTGATGGACATGTGTGCTGCAGGGGGGTTGGTGGGGAAACATTCCCACTGAACCTGTTGTCCAGGATGTTCGCAATGTCAGTGGGTTCACTGTATCATTTGTAATTATGCAGTAACTCACAGCATATCTGTGAGTTCCCACACAGGTCCCTGACATAACTAAATAAGGCCTTGTGATTGTCCATAGTGTCTGTTGCAAGTGTCCATTAGAAGTGGGCCTTAGATGAATCAACAACTGATCATAGCTATACCATACTACTGATCAGAGATGCCTTCCAGATTGTGATTGTGCTCTATAATGTAGTAGCCTCCTCCTGTAACTGTATAGCTCAGTAATGGCCGTGGTCCAGTAGACAGGTCCCCTGCCTTTGGAGGAATGAGTCTTGTAGTTATCTGGGATAGCATGATCCATGAATTCCAGCAGTTGTCCATAGAATGTGCTTGTAAAGTATGAAGTTGTCTGAGCCATAATTAACACTGTCCCAAGGTCATTGAATGATACCACCTCAGTTTGTACAAGTGTGACATTTGCTCATGAGAAGTATGTCACTGAGATCACATAGGATGTGTGTGTGCATGGGATATGTATGTCTAGTGAGATGCATGTATGTTCCGACCTTAACAATTACAGGTATACCTCTGTTGTGGAACATAGAGTCCCCATGTGTGTGATGATCAGGTACCACATGTATAACCCCCTGTGGGTGTGGTGACCAGGTCTGCCCTAGCATTTGAGTGTATCTTAGCAACTGTTGTGTGAGGGTGTCACTGCTTGAGTAGTATACCCAGTCAATGTTTGTGTATTTGAAGTCACACAATATAATGGTGTTTGGTGAGACCTTCATATTCCCCAGTGTTCTCAGGAATAACGACTGTTGTGCCGATGTTTGGGAGTGTGGTCTGTAACAGTCTACAAACTGAAATGCAGTTTTGCCCACTCTCAGTTGCACATGTACGTTTCGCAATGCTTTGTGTACTGCTACCAACCTGGAGGTGTGTGTATGAATGATGTATATGGATTCCCTCCCTATTGTTGTTGTCCAGTCCGAGTCTTGTGTCTGAAAACCATGGTATGACATAAAACCTGTTAGTGCTGCTGTGCTTTTGTGAGCCTGAACCAGGTGTTTGTTACTGCACATATATCGACAGATTCCATACTGATGTGAGTCCTGAGTGCATGCATTCTGAGGGTTAGACATCAGTTGTTGAGCACCATCACTCTCCGTTTCTTGTACCCTGTAATGTCTATGGCTGTGGTTATGTCTTCTGACCCTCACTTCAAACAGCCACTATGTGTGTGTCAAGAGCCTAAGGCAGTCTGTGAAATCCTAGGGGTGACAGGTGCATGGCGTCCATAGCAAATGCACATGGCATGTTGAGCATGTAATCCCAGGCTGACAGACACTGGATCCCCTGTGAATGACAACAATATGTTAGGCAACTGTTAAAACTGATCATGTCATCTGTATACTGTGACATAGTACTTGGTGAAGGTAAGATGCTACACAAGGTCAGGGTCATACTGTCCCGGGCTACATGATCAGAGAGCCCCTCTATGTCTCTTGTCATGTAGTCCATGGAGGAATGTCTGAGGGTATACACACCAGAATGCTTAGTGATGGAGTCATATTTGTACTTGCAGTGGACTGACAACAGTGCATGTGTCATGTGGCATATCCTGGCACCCGACACACAGCACAAAATGACCTTCACCTTGTTCAGCCTGGTGAGTGGGATGTCAGTGTGACGAACAATTACACTCACCTAATACAAGTGTATGAGGTGTGTTGTGTAGGCCTAAGGGCAGTGACTGTGTGGCACAATGACTTTGTGAACTATGTGATGATTGTGTGTATGGTTGTGTGTTAGCAGTTGTTTGTGTGTCTGCTTTGGATGTCTCAGCCTCTTAGGCAGAGTATATTTAGATGCTCCAAGTATGTCATTGTGTGTCAATGTATATGGTTTGCTGTTGTCATAGGTGCATGTGTGACTGTATTTGTGGTGTGTGTGGTTACCTTCACCACCCGATAGACTGTGCCAGTCATGGCTTGGGAGAGCTCAGCCTCCTGTCTGTCTATACAGTTGCACCTCTCACAGATATCCAAGTTTGTTGGTAGGAGGACAGTGTTACCTGTGTACATAAGGCAGTTGTAACAATGGGTCAGAATTCCAATATGCACCAGCTAGACTGGAGAGTACACACAAAACCGACCTTTGGACATGCCAGGATATGATGATGACATACACTGTCGACTGATCACAAAGGATCAGTAGTGTGACAAGTGTATAAAAGAGTATAACAGGGTTTTAGTGTTCAGGTTTGTTGCTGGTGTGGAAAGATAATCTGCAAAGGAGTACAAACAGAAACATTACACCTCCTTCAGCTATGTCAGAAATATCGATGTACAGTCATATATGTCCTGAGTCAGGGTCAACTGTACCTGACTGACAATGTCAACATCCTGTCAGACAGGCCCATACATACATACCCACCTCCCAGTGACAAAAGGCCCTAACATCATACCAGGAGATATCACATGTAAAATGTGTAAACTGGTCCTCCCAATGACAAATGAATCCCATCAAGTGGATAGCATTGTTTCCTCATATGTGTCATAAGTGAACGACAGGACAAACAGACACTGCACTTGAACAGTCTGTTGAGCCTCACACTCTCTACAGGATCTTACACTGTTGAATGTGTTACAGCATCATGTGGCACACCCCACAAGTGTTGGTGCACAACACACCATGAGAACTATATTCCTATAAGCCTACGAAGTCCAAAATGCTAGTCCATGGAGTCCATCATGATTGCAGTCAGGAACAGAGATATTGTAAACTGACAAACAACACAAATGTCTGTGGTATGTTAATGAGCACATCATGTTCCCCAAACCTGCTAGATATCTTGCATGTCAGCCACCCAGGACAAACATCACTGACAGGAGCAACACAGGTCCCACATAGACCTTGAATAACCCTTTACCAACATGACAGACACATGTGGTATCCACAAAACCTACAATCCGTGCATGAATATGTATTGTCATATGAAGGAATGGTAATATGTCCACAGATAGATCACACCAGGTATGACTTGTGTATTTCTGGTCAAGATGTTCATACCTGCTGACCCACAAGGTTCATTCGTGGGATTGCATAACACTACGTGCACACACATAACCATGTTCAGTCTGATGATGTCAGCAACCTACAAACATAGCTTGTGAATAGAAACCACACAGTAAAACATGTAGCGCTGTATGTTAATGCGTATCTCACAAGTATCATAACATAGTTAAGTAGGTGTTTGAATGCGTGTGTGTGAAACTGCCTTTGAGAAGAGTGGTCTTTTTGGAGACTGTGGAAACACATTTTAAAAGAGGTACATCCCTCTTTGGAAAGTCTGATGATGTCAGCATCCTACAAATATTCAAGGAGAACAGAAACCACCCAGTAATGCATATAGCGTGCTGTGTTAATGCGTATCTCTCCAGTAGCATAACATAGTTAGGTAGGGGTTTGAATCCTGTGAATGTGTGTGTATGAGACTGGCTTTGAGAGAACTGGCCTTTTTGGAGACTGTGGAAACACATTGTAAAAGAGGTACATCCCTCTTTGGAAAGTCTGATGATGTCAGCATCCTACAAATATTCAAGGAGAACAGAAACCACACAGTAATGCATATAGCGTGCCGTGTTAATGCGTATCTCTCCAGTAGCATAGCATAGTTAGGTAGGGGTTTGAATCCTGCAAATGTTGAGTGTGAATGTGTGTGAGACTGCCTTGGAGAGGAGTGGCTTTTTTGGAGACTGTGAAAATACATTAGGAGTGGTGAATACCTCTTTGCCAAGTGTGATGATGTCAGCATCCTACAAATGGAGCTTTGGAAATAAATGCTCCCAGTAAAGCAAATAGCACGTCGTGTTAATGCATATTTCACAAGTGTCATAACCTAATTAGGTAGGGGTTTGAGTCCTGCAAACGCTGAGTGGTTGTGTGCCACAGGTGGTCAATACAGTGTGAGCCCGACATTGACCCATCCAATTGGCATGTCTGTGTGTGTGTGTGTGTGTGTGTGTGTGTGTGTGTGTGTGTGTGTGTGGGACAACAGTACTGCATGGGCCAATGTTGATGTAATGTGTGTGTGTATGTGTGAGCCCTAGTTGTATGGTAAATGTGTGTGTGTCTGCATGCACACAACTCCACCATGTGGCTGCCATATACAGGCGGTTGTGGGACAGCCACAGACTGTACCTGCTAGGCCATACAGATCACTGTCTCCAGCCATGGACACCATACCTGTGCTTAGCAGGGGTGCTACGGGCAGTATTGGGCACCAACCCTGACTGGGTGCTATCATCAGAGGCAGAGGTATGATGACTGGACCCATATCCCTGCTGGGACTGGCCAGCACCACGTGCACATGGTCTAGTAGGACAGTCAATGGACAGGCCAGCCCCAGCATTGCTGGGGCTGGTACTGCCACTACGGGAGCGGCTGTGATCCGTGGTCCGTCTACGATGACTGCCAGCTGATGCTGTTGCTGGCATGCATCCGCTTTGGCTTCTCATCCTTCCCACATGGTCCTGGCTCATGGCTAACACATTGTGGAGGACATCTAATGCCTCCCTCCAATGGCTAGCAATGACCTCGGTGTAATTCCGGATGGCACCGGGAAGGTCACGGATGCTGTCATTGATAGCAGTGTAATGGGCCCTCTGCGCCCTTAGTCCCTGTCGGGTGTACCATTCCATACATGCCTGTGCCTGCATTACAGCCCAGAACATACTGGAGGTTGTAATACCTCCGGGGGCACGTCTGCCAGGGGCAATACGACCAGTGGTGCTCCCCCGAGAACCCCTGGACATCTGCCTATGTGGTACCATTCTGGTAATCCGGCTATGGCTGCTGTGAGGGGATGCACGTGCCATAGGTACCACACTCTCCTGGTCAATGCCAACTGTATGCTCTCCCTCAGCTACGGGCCATCGGTGACGAGGGATGTATTGGCAGTATGAGTGTGCACATAGATGGGGTTGACCGCTGTGTACTGTCGATTGGTGGACCAACGACAGACCCTGTCAGACCTTCCTGTGCCACAATACATGTCTCATCATCTCCACCATTAGTGGCGTTGACATCAGGTTCCCTGCTGCATTCAACCACGCCTAACACAGCACCTGTGGAAGAAAGACAGGAAATGCACTTTACAATCTGTACATGATGTTAGCACACATGCACACATGTACACATGAACACATGCACACATGAACACATGCACACATGCACACATGCACACATGAACACATGCACACATGAACACATGTACACATGCACACATGAACACATGCACCCATGCACACATGAAAACATGCACACATGAACACATGAGCACAAGAACACATGAACACATGCACACATGCACACATGCACACATGCACACATGAACACATGAACACATGCACACATGAACACATGAACACATGAACACATGCACAGAAATACACTGCTCACCACAGCACATACACACACACACACACACACACACACACACACACACACACACACACACACACACACACACACACACACACCAGCATTCCAACACATACACAACAGTGGGTGATGGTGGGTGACAGTATAACAAGGCAAGCAGTCACCACACACGTGTCAGTAGGTAGACCATGTGTTGCTCAACACCATGCAGTGCAAGTGTAGACAGCCCTATCTAATGACATTATACATGGCTTTGATACATGTGTGTAGTTGTGCAGTGATTGGCTACACCCTGGAACACAATGTGTACATGGACACAACATTGCTTTGCAAGTATTATCTGCTCTGCAATGTCATGTGCACCATCACTCAATGGTATACATACCATGGCTGCATGTGTCATCTGTGTGACACATAGATTGCCATGTGTGATGACAGTGTCTGTGTCCATATCACATAATAGTGGGCACATGTGTAGCAAATGCATGCAATGTACAGACATGGGATGAGTGGTGCATGTAGATGTGAAGGAATCCCAATGCATGACATGGACATTGCACAGTGGTTATGGTGTGTGTGGGACATATTGCAGATATGTTGTTGCCAGCCATGACATGGCATGCTACACGACTGCAACATTAAACACCACACATACCCAATGTGTGTCATGTGACGTATACACCCAGTAGCATTCCAGGACATATATGTGACTCTTTGTATAAATGGTGGCTGTTGTGCAAAATGTGTATACTAGCATACGTAAGCACACACACAACATGCTATGCATGGTGTGTATAGGTGCATAGGTTTGCACACACAGAACAATGAGGTGCACAGCAAAGACTGCTATGTGTAGTACTGTGGTCACTGTAACTGGATGGGGTGTAGTACCATGTGCCATCATCATCATCATGCATCTTGTGGTCACTCATGGCTACCACTGTGTGACAGACCACTGCCTACCATGCTGTACCTGAACTGCAGTGCCGTGGATATGTTCACTATTATACAGCCACTTTGTACATGGGTGTATGAGGTGCCCAGTAGGGAGCATTGCCTAACATATCTGTGTTATGTGTTGAAGAGTGTTGCACAGCCCCATGATAGGCCTCTACCCCTGAGGTACATCATGTGTGTGTGGATGACATGTGGGATACTGACGTGTGACCTTACAGCGGGTGTGTGGGTATGCCATATGTAGCATGACTTTGTGTACTGCATGTGATAAATGTCTTATGTTTTGTACAGGTGTTGCAACTATGCCTATCCAATGTGCAGTACGGGATTGCCACAACTGTGTGTCATGCTCTGTGTATTGCACGTCATTGAGGCAGCTACTGACATTACTGAGCTGTGCAATGTCTCACAGCAAACATGCATGGCATGCATTATGCATAAGTGTGTTACGTGTACATGGCCTACACCTCACCTATAACATGCATATTTCATTACCAACATTTCAGGTATAACACACTCACCAGCATGGACCGGCTGCCCTGCCGTGACACCAGAGGGACCTACGAGAATATGAGAGGCTTCATCAGTTTCCACAACTGTGGCATTGCTGCAGTGGGTATGCTAAACTGCAGTACAACAACAGTCAACAGTCACAGGTGTAGGAATATTATACAAACTATCTGTATTGCACAACAGTCGGCAGCAGAACTGCTAAACACACAGTATACATCTCACATACACAAAATCTAACAATACAGTTAACTGTAGTCTACAGATAGGGCATATTACCTGCTTGCTCCAGGTGGATGTGCTGGGTGACTCCGGCCTCCATTACAACACATGTCAGACGTTGCCGAAGCTATTGTCCAGGAGCCACCATGCTTAGGAGCAGCTCCTCCACTCTGGTGAGGGTCGGATGAATGGCCACCCCACTACCTGTGGCAAGCTGCTGTCTTTGGATATCAGACGCATGCCACCGGACTTGTCTAATTAAATCACTGCAGTGATGGCGTACCCGCTCATATGTCCGGTTATGCATGCCTATGTCATTTACCCGACTAACAAGTTCCTGCCACAGTGCAGTCTGCTCCTGCTGGTGCTGGCTGGTTCTGGAGAAGAGCATAGTGTACTGCTGCAAAAGGCTGTTGACTATCACCTCTTCCTCTTCTGCAGTGTAAGCTGGATTACGTTGGTGGGCCATCTGGCTGAAAAAGATATGAACAATATGTGTGAGAGTGTCCTGTGACACACTTTACATCTTTGCCCACATATATCACTTTACTGACATATATACAATCCTATTGTCTGTCAGTGGTTACACATGTTCAGTAACACTTATTGGTTCTCAGGCCACAACTAACTAACACTGCCTGGCAGACTCTATATATCACACCACTATACAACAGTACCCGAAACACTGTTTGTGACACATTGCACAACCTCAAGACAGGGGTGTATATCACACCAATGCACAAACAGAGATGTCATCCATTGCAATGGATGTAAAGTACAGGTACAGTAGTACCAATCAAACACCCTAGTCATTGATGCCATAGCCCTGCCTAACAGATGTGTCCAGTTGTTACTATAGGTGGCATACTGCTGTAAGAGACTATAGATGTTGCTGGATACACACGTTAACCCTGTAACACACATATGATTGCAGTCATTGTACAGGCATAATCACACACACATCAGGCAAACATACAACACACCACTGTATGCCAACACAGATGAGCATTGCTGTGTACCACTGCTTACACACCCTTGTGCCTGCAGTCTGTCCTCTGTGCAGACTACAGGAAACACACATGACAGTGTTTCCAAGCAATATGAACGCACACCATACTGTGCTGTTTAGCCCTACAGCTTCAGGTAGTACTACAGTTCATATTGGTGATGGATTCACCTGCAGTATCACTCACTAAGCATACATGTATTGCTTTAGCCTACAATGAGACACCACATTCGTCAACGGAGAACTACGTCACATCATATGCTGTACTACTGTGTCTGTCTAACAGTACATTACACAACAGTTGCTGTCCTCACAGCTAGGCTAGGCACTACCATGTTAGATACAACATCACACTAAGCTATCACACATTTACAGACCTTGCACACATTCAGCGTTACACTTATTCAACCTCACATAGCAGCTATTGCATTAAGTCCATGTGTGAGTGCATAGTGTCATAGGTAGGTAATATGCTATTGACCATAGGGCCTACGGCAGCCTAGCCATATGCTACCCTGGCCTTTGACACACATGTACTTTGATTTCACTTGCCCCTGCCAACCTGAACCACAGAGGTGTTTCCTGGGGTGTATTAACAATCTCCCACACAATCATCAGGGGTATTTATAACAACTGCTAAGGAGGAGCCTTGTTTGCTATTGCTATGTGGTGTATTCTGGTGTATGGCATATGTCTGAGATGGGAACCTATCCCTCCAGCATGTGCTGTTTAGTGAGCTGACAAGGTTTAGGGCCCTAGAGCGTGTAACCCCGTGGGATTGTGATATGTTGCCATGGTGGTTGTCACCCAGCTATGGGTGTGACATACCTCTGTATGTCTGGCAGAGGTCACCTCTGTGTGGCCGGTATGCAATACAGTGTAATTGTGTTTTTGTGAGTCAGTCTGCATAGGGCATCTGTTTGTTGACAGTATTACTCTTTGGGAGGTCTGTCTGTGGCCTGTTCACCTGGTGTAGTTGTCATGTGAAGTACATACCACACAGGGCATTGTGATGAGTAGAGGGGAACCCTACCCTATACTTCCATAGATGACACACCTGTTGTCATGACACATACCACACAGACAGATTACAGGTATAGTGTGGCACTGTCTTCATCACAGTGGAGGCTACTATCCACCTGTGTCCCATGTTCCTTTATCACACCTTCACTGTTAGGTAGATCTCTGCCTATGTGTTAGTTAATGGGCACACTGTTTTGTGAAGGTGGAATGGCACTACAGTATCAACACTTGTCTACAGTCCATGCCTTATTCACCACACACCTGTTGCGGTACATATGACCCCGTGTCTCTCTGTCTCTCTCTCTCACTCTATATCTATATCTATATATATATATATATATATATATATATATATATATATATGTATATATATATATTATATATATGCATATCTATACACATACATGTACACATCCATTGCTGTACACATGGATGTACATATAGGCACATGTACAGTCCACCTTTCATGGTGGGGATCTCACTTATGCAACAGTTGTGGGATATGCAGATATGTGATTACATTGCACGGTGCTGTGCAGAATGCATGTGGGTGTCCTCAGCCATTGTAGCATTAGCAGGCCTCACTGTCTGTAACACATCAGATCTCACAAATCTGTCCCACAGCATTTAACCACCACATGATATATATCAACACTACCATAGCTGGCCTTAGGCATAGGCCTACTGGGCGGCCACCTAGGGTGCCACTCTAGCAGGGGTGCTTTTCCACTATTTATGTGGACACAAGGATGGGGGCACCAGGAAGTGTGGTAGAGTGCGCTGTGGGGCCCTTTTGCCTAGGGCACCAGTTGACCTATGGCCACTCCTGCGCACTGCATGCTGTCTTCTAGGCCACACACTATGACCTACATGGATATATGCACATATCAACATTCACTGACAGATAGCTGTCCACCCTTCACTAACAGTTGCAGTATGTCCCTTGCCCTATGCACATGTGCAGATACAGATGGATAAATACTGCTGCCACACATGGGTGATTTACAGTGTGTAGAGTACTCTTTGGGAACATCTACAACATGCCAACACATACATTTGAGTTACATACCTTACCTTTGTATTTCCCTGCTCCGTGTGTTACGGTTTTGTATTTTTTTTTTTTGCTGGTTTGTTTTGGGTTTTTGCCTTCTATTTCACCTTCAGTCTCTGTTTCTCCCTCTCTTCTGTCTCTGTCTCACTCTGTGTCCGTGTCTCTCTCTCTCACTCTCTATCTCACAACACCTGCAATGATATAATTGCATGTGTGGACTGCAGGTACAGCCTGCTTTTCTAGGTATCTGCACTTGTGCATGTGGCAGCCTCTGCACCAATTGCTGCCCACCATTCAGTAATTGCATGCAGCCTGCTGTTTGGTGATTGCATTACTCACTGTGATTTCAGCCCACTGCTATAAAATGCTAGGTTAGGTAGGCGTAGCCCTTTCAGATTTCAAAGGTGAGGCCCATTCTTGTTTCCTCTGGACACCGTTGTGTCAGTCTGAAGGTTGGTATATGTCTCTTATCTGATACTAGGGTTGTAGCCAGTTATGTGCATGTTGTACTCATACCTGCATGTTGCTGCTTCCAGTACACACATCTCAGTGTAGACATGTATGCATCCCTCCAAATGCTAACACAGGATACATGGGAGTATTTACTTTTTTCTCACTTACACAATTAACTGCCATACAATTGTGGTTATTGCACTGTATTCCTGTGGCCAGTATTTCTCCTGGTCTGATACTGTGTGGTGTTTGTAAGGTGCTACTGTAACATTATTCCCTGCTAGGATGGCTGGTTCTCCTTTCACAGTCATGTCATGCAATTCCACAACCACTGCTGGTAAAGACCCACAGAAAAGGATTTGTGTTATACCATTCCTAATTTCCATTTACATTCCCTCATTGTAATGCATGATATATTTATGTCAGAACCAAGTTATTTGTATATCTGCTGTGGCTTAGTGGTAATTCATGCAGTCTATTGTATCAATGGTCTGCGGTTCGAGACTGGCAGAGGTTTTTTTATTTTGCTGCTCAGCAGAAGAAGGGCTCTGCCATAGAGTGACTAAGGCACTTTTAAGCAGTAGTAAGCGGGTTTGTGCGGGTTTGCGTGATGCTTAGCGATGCTTAGCTAAGTGTACACATGCGCACACTCGCTTAATCACACTTACTACTGCTTAAAAGTGCTTACTCCCGCTAACCCCTGCACTAATTTCTTTGAAAGAAAAGAAAATGGGGAGATAGGAAAGTGGTGAAAAACGGGGCACAGAGAGGGAAAGACAGTAGGAAAACAAGCTCAGGATGTGCAGGACAGGTGTAGGGAAGGTCCATAGCTGCCCATTTCTTTACCAGGAACAGCTGTGCATATGTTGAAAATTTGGAGTAAAATTTGAAACCTTCCACTCCTGAGAGAGGGGTGAGGACAACATAGTTTGCTGTACTGCCAATTAGAATTATCAGTGTACATGTCCAATGGACATGTGTGTGAAATGGGAAGCTATGTATGGGGCGTGTTTTTTTTTTCGGATACAGATTGCCCTTTTTTTTTTTTTTTCAAGGGAGAGTGGAAAGTGAGGTAGAGGAAGTAGGTATATTTGGGGAAGTAGGTTGGGTAGGTAAACAGAGAAGACAAACAAGATGCATACAGGGGTGGAGTATGACACATGGGGTGGGTAAACACAATTGACGGGGACGGATGTTTGGAAATCGCAAGCCCATGAGCCCACAGATGGTAACAGTGGGACTGAAATCCCCACCCATGGGCAGTCACCACTGGACCTTCACAGATCCGAGGGTCGCTGTGCTGGGGGCTGCATAGGAGGGCAGGCTCACCCGTGAGTCTCGCCACTCTTGCCTCGAGCTGGCATAGGGGATCAGCAACTAAATGCTGGATCTCCCTATGCACCACAACCTGGATCCTTCGGAGGGTGACAGGAGGCCCTTCTCCACCCACGCTTGCAGGGGGTCAAGCCCCATCCTGTGAAGCGCTTCCACCCGAAGGTGGCATAGGACCTTCGGAGGAGGGTGGCCCGGGCTGGGCACCAGACCTGCTGGTGCCAGGTGTAACTGCCAGCTGACGTGGGACAGGTGGGGTCCGCTGGGACCGGCCTTCCCCTACGTTCTGTGATTAGGTGTGTTTAATTACAACATAGACAACATCATTCCAAGTTAGTTGTAACAGCATGCAGTAATATTCCCATTAACCCAACACACCAGGGTTACAACAGTTGAACAGCAAGCATAACACATGCATGTATTGAACGACAGTGGACATTCCAACAGCATGCAGGGATGATTGGTGGCAACAGGCCACCAAGATTGTGGTGTTTTAACAGGGGACATGCATCAAAGTAAGTGCAGATTTTTTTATAACAATAGGACATATGTCCCAACAAATGTTATGAGATTACACATACCCATTGAGGTGTGGAATTGCATTGTTTATGCACATGGAGTAGGGTGTAAAAAGAAACCTCCATTAACAGCTTATTAGCACTTTAACTGTATACTACATTCCTATTGACTGCAGGTGTATATCCCCTACATGTATTCTTACACTAAGCAACATGCATTTGATTGCGTTATGGGTTTTGCTACTTTATCATATACCTGGCCTATATCTGACATGGTAACTGTCCAGGATGCAGATGTTACTGCTACATACTTGTATTAAATTGACTTGTTAATGTATCTGCACATCTGGATGTATTCACATGGCTTTATCACTTGTTTTCTACACAACCCTACTTTTCAGGTAACACATTAAAGTTTCTGGGGAACACCTGGACAGGCTACTCATGTGCCAGATTTACCTATGCATGTCAGCCATTTCACAACTGTTTAGGACTGTTGCATACTTCACAGCTACTGGCACTTCCTTCTTCCACTTTATATGGGACTGCACTACTGGGGGTTGTCAGCACTTACTACAACAGAGTAACATTTCTTCACTGCAATGGTGCAACAACATTTCTGAGTAACTGGCACATACAAACTGCAAGTATTATACCTTTCTTATTTACATTAAAACTCTTTTCTACAGGCTCTCTCCTGTATTTGACATTACACGGCATACAGTAAACCTATTCAGAAAATGTTATACCTTTATTGATAGGTTACAAGACTGTTTTACAGGCTCACTCACATTTTATCTATGACAGTGCATGCAGAGATAGTATTCCAGACATGTTTTTGCTTTATTCATGGGTTACTACACTCTATTCCTGCCTGTCTGACTTATGATATGTAACAGTACATGCAGATGATTTATTCAGAGAATTAATGTTTTATACTTCACAGCTACTGCCACTTCCTTCATCCACTTCCTATGGGACTGCACAACTGTGGGTTGACAGCAACTAACACAACAGTACTATTTATTATTGCAAGGGTACAACAGCATTTCAAAGTAAGTGACACAGACACACTCCAAGTTTTATACCTTTATTAATTACATTGAACACTCTTTTCTACAGGCTCTCTCCTTTACTTGTTATTACAGTGCATACGGAAGACATATTCAGGACATATTATACCTTTCTTGATAGGTTACAACACTCTTTTTCAGGCCTGCTCAGTGCTCACTTATATGTTATGACAATACATACAGGGATAGTATTCCAGAATTATTTTAGCTTGATTGGTGGGTTAGTACACTCAATTTATGGCTCACTGACATTTGTTATATAACAGTACATGCAGAGGATTTAATCAGGACATTTTATTGCTGTATTATTGGGCTTAAACACTTTTCTCATGCTCACTCACATATATCATGTAACAATACATGCAGAATATTTACTAACCTGCCTGGTGGTGCAGCCTTAGCAGCCTATCTGCATAGGCTTGCTGATTCATAGCGTGAGCACCTGCAACTGTGGAGTAAATAAAGGGATATTGAGACATACCTATCCATTATTTAGACTATATTAGCTTATCTTACATACTGCATTCCAAGGCTACCTACTTAGTAGTGGGGCATCCTGCATTTGATGGGCCTCCTGGATCCACTGGTTCAGAAGGTCCTGCTTTCACCTCTTCAGGTCTGCATGGTGGTGACGGACCTGCTCACCAGTCCAAGGGACGCCTGCGGCACTGGTGAGTTCATGAGCCAACCGGTTCCAAGCCTCCGCCTTATACTCCGTTCCTTAGAACTGGCCCTGCAGGAGTCGAGTCTTATGCCAATGGACTAGGAGCCAAACCATATATCTTGACTCCTCGATGCCCCAGCGTTGCGCTCAAAAGCGTGTACCCTCTCCAGCACCAGACATTCTAACTGCAGATGTGACCTACAATCAGTTATGGCGAGTATTCCCGTCTATGTGGCTTAAATATGCCACATTTCCCACACTTTTCTGTGATTGGCCATTTTTGAATATTCTCGGCTGACTGCAGACATGCTTAGCAATGGTTAAGCAAACATTTATTACTATATATATATTAACAGTGGATGTTTATCCTAAGCTGTTGTGGCTTAGTGGTTCAGTACTTTGATTATGGTGCACAGTGTCCTGGGTTCAAACCTTATCATTGCATTTTATTTTACTACTGTCCAGACAAGTTAGGGGGCATGGCTGTGTTTAAGCAACTTTGCTCTACGTTGCTTCACGTTGCCCGACGGTGCGCTGGTTGGCGTGGAGCGCACCTCCGCGCAAACTGATTGCGCTGGGTAAATCACTATTTAGCTTTGGGCAACTATTTTGCACTGGGTAAAGCGCGATTTAGCTATGGGCAACTACATTGTGCTGGGTGAAGCACGAGTTAGCTATGGGCAACTATATTGCGCTGGGTGCAGCGCTGCTTAACTGCGAGCAATTTTATATTGGGATCCTTTAAAATATTTATTTTATTCACTGATACATTGGCCATTTCACTGCTTTTTAGTTGCGTTTAAACATATATGTTGGGTATTATTCCATATACTGATTTAAAAAATAAATACGAAAGGGAGTAGTGCGACTCGAACCGTGAATTCCTCTTCTTTGTGTGAATGCTCTACCATTACGCTATTGCTATTTGGTGTGATTTGCATAAACATTCTTTCCATGTGAGAATTGCTAACTGTAGCTAAGCAATAGGCACACCCACGCACACACGCGCAAATACGGGCAGCTATTTTGGGTATTTAAAAAAAATGTTATGGTTATGTGTTTTAGATGTGTGATGGGGGTTTACAATATCAGGCAGTGAGGTGTTGAGTGCAGGGACATTTGAGCGGACTCGCTCTTGTTTATTTTTTTTTAAACACTTGCAGGGGCATGGACATTTAGACTGCTCGGCAGTCGGACACGCCCCCTGCTTTCTTACACAGTCCGTGTAGGACTTATGGTTGGGTCAGCATGCCCTCATTCATATTCATGGCACGCTGACGTCATACTGTTCAACTGCAGCCTCCGAGTAAGACTTATTAAGTCTTACACAGAGGATTCGTGAATCCGGGGGAGTGTGAATGGTGTGACACCTCTTTATCACAGCTGATTTTCTATGGTAGCTCTTGGTGTTTCCTTGAGTACTAAATCTCAGGGAGCATCTCAGAGCTGGATTCAGCACAAGGTGACTTAGGCAGCTGTCTAGAGCCTGGTGCTGAATTGGTGGGGGGGTCCATCTGGCTTTAAAAAATTAAAAAAAATGGATCGCTTGTCAATTGCTTAAAAAAAGCTCTTTAACAACTAAATGCTAGCTTCACATATATCCCATTTGTTTGCAAAGCACATAGCATGAACACATACTTTCCATTCCATCTATTTGCAGAACAAGTGTGCAAGATTTGAGTCATATATTATGTTCCATCTGTTGCTATGGGAGAGTTGAATGTTGACCAGTATAATGTAATTTGCAGTATAAAATATGAATAATTTACATGTGACTAAAGAATGGAAGATTTGCTGACTAGTGGGAAATGCACAGGACAGAACTGATGGCAGCTTATTACAAGCGAGTGCAGAACATGATTTGCATTTGCTGAAGTGTATGAGCGCATGTGTGTGTAGTACTCTAGTTAGGGGGAACTCTATTTAAGAGACCTGCTCAGAGTGAAACCCTAATTAAGAGACTTGTAAGGAGTTAAACTGTAAACCTGAAGTATGGGAGGCACGAACCTTAATCCTCCACACTGTCAGGACACTTTTTTGTAAATCACTGAGAGCTGTATTCTGTCAATGTCTGTTCAAAGATTTGTAGTTTAAACTAGAACAATTTGCCTAGATCATAGTGCAATGAGTAAGGCTATGAGCTGCTAATGGGCTGCTTTCTGAAGTCTATGGTTTTGATTCCTTCAGGCTTTATTTGTCTTCTGTGTGTGTCTGCCAAGTTACTTTACCAGATAGTACTCCCGGGCTGCTCCTGAAAAGATACACTTGTGTCAAGCAGGCTGTCCCAAGCTGTTAACAAATGTTTTTGAATTCCTGCACCTTTCCCACAGATGCTAATTATAACTTAACTATATGATGTTTGAAGTTGAATCCCAGTACGTCTCTTGTAGTTCAATGAGTTTAACTCAAAAGTATATGCAAAAAAGTGTATGAGGCCATTGCGCAGTTTAACTGCTCTTAGTTTCAGCACCAGTTGTATAGAAATAAACTCACTTTTGTCTTTAAGGCCACATTCATTGGTTTAACTTTGTAGGATTATATAGCATACACACAATCTATCGAAATTATGAACAGTTCATTTGTGAATGCGTTTTATAATTTTATGTTTGCACCACTAAATTTATTTTAGAAAATTTAGAGTTTTTACCTTATATATAACATGGATTAAGATTTAAGTTTTAATGAGAAATGTTATGTACACACATTTTCTTTGTTTATGCATTTTTTGATTGGTATTGCAGAGGAAGTTAGGTTTTAAATGCAGTAGACTATAGTTTTTATTTTCAACAAGACTTGATTGTGGTGAGGCACTTAATCAACTAACTGATTTTTTTGCACCTGGTATTTAATTGTGCGTATATTTAAGGAATGGTGTGCTACTGTTAGTTTGTTCTGATGAAGTCCAGTGGATGGATAAAAGTGCTTAACTTTTATTATTTTTGTTAACTTGTATTCTGTTTACTAGACTGCGGTGGTGGTGCTGCGGTAGTATTGTCGCCTCACAGTAAAACGTTGCCCTGTTCCATTCTCAGCAAGAGCATCTTCTGTGTGGAGACATGCATGAATGGGTGTACCTTCGTTGAAGGCTGTGCGTCAGGGCCGGCAACTCGGCATGTAAAAATCTACTACCAATCATTAGCGGACTGGAGTTCTGCTGTGGCGACCCCTAACCGGGAAAAGCCGAAAGACACAACAACAACAACTTGTATTCTGTTTATTAAAGTTTTTATCTAACTGGTTTTGCCTGTTTCTATGGACCAGGACAGCTTTTGTTTTCTTTTCTACTAAATGACTATAAACTCTGTCAGCATCAGTTCCAGTGTATAGTTTATATGTCGTCAGAATGCAAGTTATTGGTCTATAATGTTTAGGGCAGCTTGCATGTTCATTCTTAAGAAGGAGCATTGTTTTTCTTGTTGTTAGCCAGGTTGGTGTCTGTTTAGGGTGCACGTATAAATAGTTCTTACTCATGGCTAAATCTTCGTGCAAAGATGTTAATACTTTTAACCAGAAGTTAGGTACTGCATCTGGGCCTGGGGTTTTCCAATTAGAGGCTTTTCTTAATTTTGTTTCAATCTCTCTGGCTGTTAGTTTGTCCCATTTCATATCCTATACCTCTAAACGTCTTATTCTTTCTTTTACTTCTTTTATCCATTTAGCATATTTATTATGTTCCACAAAATCTTCATAAATATTTCTCCAAAATGTATCTATTTCTTCTTTGTTTGCCGGTCTTTCAATTCCTTTTACTTTGTTTCCCAATTCTCTATAGAACGTTTTTGGGTAATCAGTCTTCTTCTTCTTCTTCTTCTTTCAGCTGCTCCCATTAAAAGGTCACCACATCGTATCATCTGTTCCCATTTCTTCCTGTCCTCTGCATCTTGCTCTGTCACACCAACCACCTGCATGTCCTCTCTCACCACATCCATAAACCTTATCTTAGGCATTCCTCTTTTCCTGTTACCTGGCAGCTTCATCCTTATCATCTTTTTCCGAATATACTCTGCATCCCTCTTCAGCACATGTCCAAACCAACATAATCTTGCCTCTCTGGCTTTGTCTCCAAACCTTCCAACCTGGGCTGACCCTCTCATATACTTATTCCTAATCCTGTCCACCCTCGTCACACTCAGTGCAAATCTTAACATCTTTAACTCTGCCACATCCAGCTCTGACTCCTGCCTTTTTGTCAATGCCACTATCTCCAACCCATATAACATAGCTGGTCTCACTACCCTCTTGTAGACCTTCCCTTTCACTCTTACTGGTACTCGTCTGTCACAAATCACTCGTGACACTCTTTGCCACACACTCCATCCTGCCTGTACTCTCTTCTTCACCTCTCTTCCACACTCTCCATTACTCTGAACTGTTGATCTCAAGTATTTAAACTCATCCACATTCGCCACCTCTATTCCCTGCATCCTCACCATTCCTCTATCCTCCCTCTCATTCGCACACATATATTCTGTCTTAGTCCTGCTGAGCTTCATTCCTCTTCTCTCTAGAGCATATCTCCACCTCTCCAGGGTCTCCTCCACCTGTTCCCTACTCTCACTACAGATCACAATGTCATCTGCAAACATCATAGCCCACGGGGACTCCTGTCTGATCTCATCTGTCAACCTGTCTGTCACCATTGCAAATAAAAAAGGGCTCAGAGCTGATCCTTGATGTAATCCCAACTCCACTTTAAATGCATCCGTCACTACCACCGCAGACCTCACCGCTGTCACACTACCCTCATACATATCCTGTTCCACTCTTACATACTTCTCTGACACTCCCGACTTCCTCATACAATACCACAACTCCTCTCTAGGCAACCTGTCATATGCTTTCTCTAAATCCACAAAGACACAATGCATCTCCTTCTGACCTCTGTACTTCTCCATCAACACTCTCAGAGCAAACATTGCATCTGTAGTGCTCTTTCCTGGCATGAAACCATACTGCTGATCACTAATCAATAAATTAATTATTTTGTACTTTTTCTTTATATTTATCTGTGTATCCTTTAAGTTTTTCCACCTGTGCTGAGAGTTTTAGTTTGTTATTTGTGATAGTGCATGATAGATCTTGATCTGTTCTAATACTGTGCATTACTTTTACTACGTCTATCTTTCAAATCATTTTTGTTGATCTGTTCCCTCTTTACTCTACTAACAATGACACTTCTTGTTTTAATTGCTTTATAGTTTTCTCAGTTCAATACTTCCATGGTGGTATTCAGTTTCTCCCCTTACTTTTCCTCACTATCCTGTGCTCTTGTGGTAGAACTATATCAGTTATTAATTTAGCTGCTCAGTAATATATCCTGTTTATTTATGTTATATCGCGTGGATCTCTATGAACAGTTCTAATTACTGGATTCATTTATTTTATCAAACTTCTGATTTTTTAAATTTTATTGACCTTCTGCAGTCTATTTCTTTCATTGATCTTAATATGTCTGTCTATCTAATAAATCAAGCAACTTTTCTCTTAACTTATTTTTTTTCTAAACAGAGGGCACATATTTTGTTTTCCATTTCCTTGGGGCATTCTATATAAAGTTCTATAGCATCTTCCTGTGGCACATTCTCTTCAGTTTCATCCTGTGCTATCTGTTGCTCTGTCATATGGTAACTCACTGGCCTATCACTCCTTTCCTTGCTGTCCAGCTTCAAGTGAGCATGTATACTGTTTTCCTCTGGAATGCTTCAAAATATCTTCATGTGGCACCTGATCAATTGCTTCCTGTTCCAATGATTTCCCTTTAATTTGGGAGTCCATTGCTCTATCCTGTTGTGGCGCTTTTTGAATTAGATTTCTACACTGAATCCTTCACTTCTAAAGTACTCCATAACCTCAGTTACTATTTCTTTGTCTTCTCCATTACAAATCTTCTTTTCTGCTTTTCCTCTTTGTCTTCTTATTTTTCGTATTGTAAAGTTTTCAATGTCTGGATTCCTTTGCCTGTATTCTCTTCAAATATCTTTGGTGCTGCTCTTTTTGTATTGATTAGATTTGCTTTCTCCTTTGCATAGATATTACACCATATTAAATCTATTTTTTCCCATGTCTACATTTCTTCTTCCTATGTCTCCTGATCTTCCTGTTTCTCCTTAATTTGGGGACTTGTTCCATCATGGTGTGATGTAATCTGTTTTAGACCTTCTACACCAAATCCTTCACTTTGCAGGCACTTCATAACTTCAACTTTTATTTTTCTAACTTCTACTTTACTAATCTTCTTTTCTACATTCCCTCTTTGTGATATTATTTTTTTATTGTGAAGTTTCCATATCTGGATGTCTTTGCATGTATTTCTCTTGAAATATCTTCGCAGCTGCCTTCTTTATATTGATTAATTTGGCTTTTTTTTACATAAATATTGTACCATGTTGAGGGAGTAGAGTTGGCGAAGGTGGATGAGTTTAAATACTTGGGATCAACAGTTCAGAGTAATGGAGAGTGTGGAAGAGAGGTGAAGAAGAGAGTACAGGCAGGGTGGAGTGGGTGGAGAAGAGTGTCAGGAGTAATTTGTGACAGACGAGTACCAGTAAGAGTGAAAGGGAAGGTCTACAAAAGGGTAGTGAGACCAGCTATGTTATATGGGTTGGAGACAGTGGCATTGACAAAAAGGCAGGAGTCAGAGCTGGATGTGGCAGAGTTAAAAATGTTGATTTGCACTGGGCATGACGAGGGTAGACAGGATTAGGAATAGGTATATTAGAGGGTCAGCCCAGGTTGAACAGTTTGGAGACAAAGCCAGAGAGGCAAGATTATGTTGGTTTGGACATGTGCTGAGGAGGGATGCTGGGTATATTGGGAAAACAATGCTAATGATGAAGCTGCCAGGTAAGAAGAAAAGAGGAAGGCCTAAGATAAGGTTTAGGGATGTGGTTAGAGAGGACATGCAGGTGGTTGGTGTGACAGAGCAAGATGCAGACGACAGGAAGAAATGGAAACAGGTGATCCACTGTGGCGACCCCGAACCGGGAAAAGTCAGAAGAAGAAGAAGAAGATTGAATCTCTCTTTCTTTCCCATGTCCATATTTATTTTTATACTTTTCAGAAACCTGTTGGTTTTGTAATTTATATTTTTGTACTTCCTCGGATGCTTCTTTTTCCAAACAGATCGAAGTTTCTTGGTCTATATATTATTTTTCACAAATCTGCTGTATTAATGAACACAAAATTTTTATTTGAAGCTTCTGACAGTTTTTCTTGTGGAAGTAGTTTTCTTTCCTCTAATTTCTCTCTTAATCGTTTTCTATATCTTGTGTCTGGAAATTCTGGGCTTTTTGCATAATAGCAACAATACATAATTACTTTCTTATCCTCAGTAGTCCACATTATCATCTTTATGGCTCTTCTTTGGCCTATCAGTTTTTGTGATTTTTGTAGACTGTTCCTTTCTTCTACAGCATGGGGTCCATCTTCCACCTAGGCCTGGCCTGGCCCTATTGTAGGAATGTTTCTGTATTTTGAGGACACTACACTGTCATTTTTTTTTCAGTCCTGGCACCAGTGCACATACCAGGATTGGGCACTTTTTATCCTGGGTCTTGTGCACCCAGCTATCTTTTTTAGTTTTTAACATACTTCTGTCCAGGATATATGCTATATAAATACAATCTGTATATCAGCATTGCCTTGGTGAGATTTTTTAAAAAACAGGGTCCATCTTGTGAAGGTGCTCACCAAAGCATGAGGATGAATTCAGTTTCAGCATTACTACCATCCTTTGCTTGCTGACTTATCATCTCTCCATTTGGACCCCCATTTGACTGTAAGAAATGTGATATGGTAAAAAATAGTGTAAAGTTATTTGAAAGATTTTTTTTTGTTGCTGGATAATATATGAAATTATGAATGAAGGTTCAGTATGGAATCACAAAAACACGAAATTACAAAGCAACTACGCCATGTAGCCATTTTACACTTTTGCCATTTCCTACACTTAGAACTTATCTCCTTTTATAAGGAGCAAAAGTACAGTCATAGTAGAGGTGAATTTATATCCTTAAAGGAAGACAGTTTATGGAATTGCATGATCTGGAGAGGAAGTTTGTTCCAGAGCATGAATACTTATTGCATGATAAATCTGTCTCTCCACCATGATTTGTTTATTTGTCAAAGCAGACTTAGATCTCTGGGTCTAGTGTTCACTGGAGTCTTTGATTTCTACAGAAGTAAGATTTCTTGGACTTCTGGATCCCTAATGGCCTGGTAAGCAAGGCACAGATCACCCCTAATGATTCTATAGTGCACTGATATAGGGACAAGGCCTCTAGATTTTCTTTGTAGTTCAGATCCTTTAGGCCATTGAACTTTTTATCAGTCGGCTTCAGTGTTTCTCCACCTACTGCATATGTTTAATGAGTTGCAGCATAAAAGGGGTATTGAATTCAATGATGGGCCTTTTCAGTGCACAATATATAGGATGAGGACTGCTTGGATCTAAAAGAAATATTCTTTGTGATTAGTTCTGCTAGATAGAAGGATTTCCTAACCACTGTTGCTACAAGATGATTAAAGGAAAGAGCGTATCTACCCATATTCCAAAGTATCTCATAAGATCTTCGTTTTGGAACCAGAGACTCTCAAGGCAGAACCAAAGTGAAGCACGCTGTGCTGGTATGCAAAGCTCAAATGTACACACACAATAATGTGGCTAGAACAGTGTAATAAATAATATGTTTTATTTATTAAATTGTTCTGTGCACATTGGGCAGCCACAGTGGTGCAGTGGTTAGCATTGCCACCTCACAGCAAGAGGTTCTCTGGTTCAATTCTTGGCTGGGGTGCCTTCTGTGCGTAGTCTGCATGTCCTCCCTGTGGTCATGTGGGTTTCCTCCAGGTGCTCCGGTTTCCTCCCAAAGACATGCTGCAGGTTTATTGGACACTCCAAATTGGGCCTAGGTGTGAATGTGTGTGTGCATGTGCCTTCTGTGGAAGGTTGGGTGCTGTGCTGGCACCTCAGCACCGTAAAACTCCACTGCCAATCATGAGCAGACAGGTGATCTGCTGTGGTGACCCCTAACTGGGAAAAAGCCGAAAGAAGAAGAAGAAAAGTTCTGTGCGCATTATTGTGTGCGTACATTCAAATTTTGTGCACTACCACTGCCTGCTTCACTTTGGGACTGCCTTGAGAGTTTCTGGTCCCCTTGTTGTTTTCTTCCAGATTTCTCTCTGTTTTGTTTTGGTACAACGTCTTCATTTTGGATTATCTTTTCTATACTATGAGGTGGATAGAGGATTTGTTTACCAAAGGCAACAATATTACATTTTTAACATTTAGTTTTAGCCTGTTTTCAGAGCATCAGCTATTAACATGTTTTAGTTTACTTTGTAGCGTCTACATATCAGAAGAGTATATAACAAACAGTTTACAATCATCTGTAAACTTGGTTGACCACAATTTCCATTGTTTGATTTGGAGATCAGAGACATATATGCCAAATAGCAAAGGTCTGAGCAAGGATCTCTGTGGTAGCACACAGGCTACTTTCATGTACTATGAAACTGCGTCTGCCAACATCACAGTGTAGGTTCTGTCTCTCAGTCAATTAGCTAGTCGTCTAGTTACACAGAATTACATGGAGATAAATGTGGAGTGCATATAGCTTGTTGATAATGTTGCCATGTGGTATGGATATCAATAAACTTAGTGTAGTCAAGGTATCTTGTATGACCGCTGTCCATGGCTTCTATTATCCTATCAAAAATGTCACCAGTTTCATTAGACTGGATCTACCCTTAACAAAACTAAAATGCTGTAAGTCAAGACTTGTGTAAGATTTTGTTTATATAGTAGTTTATTAGGTCTGTTATGACCCTTTCCATGGCCTAGCAGATGAGAATCATTAGACTAATAGGTCTGTAATTCCCATGGTCTGTGGTGGGTCCACTTTTATGAAGTAGCATTGCAACTGTTCTGTACAAAACCTTGGAGGTAAAGCCACTGGATAAGCTCATATTGAATAGTTGTAGGAGCAGGTTGTTCAGCACATGTTTAGTGTTGTTCAGCAGTTGGCCTCGTATGTTATCAGATCCCACAGAGTATGTATTTATTTGTTTTTGATGGTACTTTTAACAACTGTTTTTTTCTGATGATAAGTGGCTTGAGATCCTTGGCATATAAGAGTTTATTAATAGATGCCTCTGGGGTGAAATTTGCACTAAATTTGCTTGCTAATATATTTGCGATATTCACTGGGCCAGAGTAAGTAGTGTCTTTTCATTATTTCCTGATGTAAGTAAAAATGTTTTTGTAATTATCCTTAGTTTTAGATGCTAGACTAAATTCATAGGAAACCTTTGTTTTGCTGAATATGTTTAGTACTTTGGATAACCTTTGATGACTTGTGGATCTTCAGTTTTGCTATCTATTCTAGTGAGCTTTTCCTTGTTATTCTAGTTATTTATGCATGGGAACTACCAGGCTGCTGTGCTCTTATTCTTCTGATTTGGTTTAGTTTTGGTTGGGACTGAAAGATTTATATACTTTTTAGATGATCACAGAATTTATTGGCATAACTACTAGCCATGTCAATATTTTTGCGGATACAGTTATACTTGACCTTTGAAACGTCATTGTAAAATTGCAGGGTGTTTTGCATATTTAAAGTTTTTGAATAATGTGAAATTTGCATTTGCTGATTTGGAAGGTTAGTAATTTGTAGCTAGACTTGAATGGGGAAGAGTATCCACTGAGAAAGTGCAAATAGATGCAATATTTGTAAGAACTATGTCAGGAAAATGTGTCTAGTAGTAAGATCTTTACAAATTTGATCCGGGGGGTCTTGTTTATGAAATCAATTTTTTTTTTCACAGTCTACATTTGAGACATTGTCTCACATTATCAGCAAGTAGTTAAAGTCACCCAGGATGATGATGAGTATATTTGAAGTTCATCCAATGTATTTATGAAATTGACATGATTTTAGGGTGGGTCAGCAAGAACATCCTGTAATGTTACATCATCTGTTAGTTGGCTTTATTTAGAGTGAGTTGAATCCTATTCAGTTTGATTAGTGCATCTCTAGAATTCTAATTGAGGTAATGTGGCCTTTAACAAATATGAGTATTCTACCATACTCCCCATTGGGTCTAAAAGTATGGTAGGTGCAAAACCTTAATACTGAGTGGGTGCTTTCAGCACTTTTAAACCAGGTTTTAGTAATAATGCACACATGGACATGATCCAAATGCAGGAGGGCTTCAAGGTGAGACAGTTAATTATTTATACTCCTAGCATTGAGCAGCATAACACTGATATTGTCCATTGCTTTGTTATGTTTTTTTTACATTGGAAGATTCATTAGCTGGACTCTGCACAATAAGGCACTATATAGACATCAAGGGCTTTAACCAGTTTGCAGTATCCATGGAATGAGAGGAATTAGCAATTTTTTGAGAAAGCCAGTAGGGCTGTGCAGCAGTTCATCCCATACTTTAACTTACGGAAAACCTCTGAAACAACAAAATTTATTAATCTAACAGCTGAATGTGATCATCTTTTCCTTGTACCTCAGCATCATTCTTGGTGAGGGCAGGGGACTACTAAATACCAGAGTCTTTCCTTCGATTATGATATGAATGGAATATCTCCCTGCATACCTCTTAGGTTTTTGATTACCGGGTCATTTGCATCCATATGGGCCATCATCATGTCATACTGATACTTAGTTGGTTGCCAGGTCATTTACACCCACATGGGCCGTCATCATGTCATGTTCATACTTAATTATCTTGAGGGTCTTGAGTGCTCTTCAGATGTCAGAAATCTTGGCACCTGAAAGACAGCTCAGTGTCATTCTATTTTTGTTCTGCCTTATGAGAGCACAGGCTGTGTGTGTTAATATAGAGTCACTGTTCACTAGTACATTTTTTAGTAGAGCATTTATGTGTAGTTGGTTTGGGGCAAGCTTTTTTTCTGCTGACTTTTGGTTTTGGATCTGGCAGCATGTTGCATTTTTTATAATTTCTGCTAGTCTTGTTAGACCTCAGAGATCTAGTCAAAGATACATTTACAGTTAGAGCATATGATGATTTTCCATGTATTTGTGTGCAGTACTGTGGGTGTATTTTTGTGAGAATGATGCCTCCATCTTAGCAAAATATTTGCATCTCTCACAGGTAGTTTGAAATGGGTTAAGTGGTGGTCCATTGTCTCTGGGCATCAGGCAGTTGCTATGTTGCCTGAGTACTCCAAGTGCTATGAAGCTGGCAACTGAGGGAAAACAATCTTCTGACCTTCAGTTTAGTCCAACAGTGTATAAAATAAATGCTATAATACTTATTTGTACCATATTTGGCTTGTTGTATGCTTTATTCATTCATTCATTCATTCATTCATTCATTTATTTTTAAAAAATCCTTCATAATACAATATATTAAAATGTGTTTTTCTTGATAAATTTTTATGAGAACAGAATATTAGATATTATTAGGTGTCAAAAGCAGTTGTAGTATGATAGTTAACTATCAGGGGTGCTTTTCTAGGGCAGAAAGAGTTTACAGTAATTGGGGTGGATTCAATAAAACCTACACAGTGCACTAAAACTATGTGTGCATCGCACCACAAGGCACACATCGTAGAGTGCCGATTTATATTCAGTAAGTGGCTCTGCACAGCATGTAGAGCCACATAAACATGGCAAACATCATGGCATGCTAGTTACATCATAAGCAGCTGAATTGTATGCTAGTCAGCCAATCCAAGATGGAAGAGCTATTCGACATGCTATAAAGTAATTATGCACACTCAGTGCAGGTTTTAGCCTCTAATTCCAAAACCTATTGGAAAGAATGTTAGGGGCTGCTGTTGCTCTTCTGCATGTGCATGTGCAGCTAGTCCAAGTCTATGCTGCTGCTGCTAATAGACCTTGGCCAAGAAGGAGAAGGGTGTTTAGACCCAGTTTAACATTTCATGGTCTGCATGAGGTAGAAATAATCAAGCACTACTGGGTGGACAGAGACACACTACAGGAAGTATACAACCTCTGCCATCCTTAACTGAGAGCAAGGGCAAACTAAGGGGAACCAATACCTGTAGAAACTAATGTATATGTGCTGTGGGTGTCATAGGCATCATCATTGAGGATCCTCCATCAATTCCTGAATACTATGCTACAACATGCTGGTTACTACATACATTTTCCCCTTATACCTTAGGACAGAGCTACAAATATGCAGGATATCTACCTTGTAGCACACTTCTCTGAAGTCCTGGGTGCCACAGACTGCATGCATATTGAGATCAAAGCACTACCTGGGGAACAGGAAAATCTGGACAGACCACTCCTAACAACCCTCCTGGATGGCACCTCACCCACACTTTGGCTATGGCCAGGGTCAACCAGCAGTGAAGCAGCAGTAACCACACTACTATGATCAAGTGTGTCACCCTCCACCTGTCCAGTATTTAAGGGCTCAATGGAATAGGTATGCATAGGCCTACTGACTGTGTCAGAGGGAAATAAAGGGGATGGCTGAATGTCAACCTCCATGTCAGATTCAACTCCTGTACCTCCTGACTGTGCCTCTGTTTGGCCACCACCATCATCAGAGTCTACCGATATTCTGACATCAGGTGGTAAGAGTCCTACACTTCGACTGTCAGGATCACCTGTGATAATAAGCAACAAACCCAAGAATTAAATTAATACTACACTAAATATTTAAAACAATTTATATGATAACAAGCTACTCACTATTGCAGATGGTACAGGAATACATACACTCATTACACCCACCTTGCACATACAGATAAATGCAAATATCTGACAAATGGTCATCAATAATCAAAGAAAACATTTTTTCTTACCATGTGCAGATGACTCCACACATGGCAGGGAGGATTGTCCTGCAGGAAATGAAGCAAGGTAAGGATGCAAATTAAACTTCACAACTGGAATCACACAAGAGGAAAGTGAATACACAATTTTCCCTATATGTCTGTTAAGAATAATTTTAACTGAAACTTGGCTGACACATTCACCCATAACCCATTTGTAATGAACAAATGTGTCATTCCAGTTCATGTGAGGCAGAGCACCTCACTGAATCTCTTCAAGAGGAATCTCGATAAGTGGATGGGGGATCGTAGGTTTGTCCCAGGGATTACTCCCGTGTCACTATTAGACAGAGGCACAGTAAACTAAACCTTAAAAAGGGCACAGTATACTCAAATCAAGGGGGTGGCGTAAGCCATACAGAATCGGGCTAGACTTATAATTGCCCCAGGGCAGATAGCCTAGTATGAACCTATGAACCTATGAAGTGTATTACTTTATCAATAGGTACATAAAAAAAATCTACAGGAAGTATTACTTAAAGAGTTTATTAATAGATGTCTCTGGGATGAAATTTGTACTAAATTTGCTTGCTAATCTATTTGCAATATTCACTGGGCTAGAGTAAGTAGTGTTTATTTGTTATTTCCTGATGTAAGTAAAGAATGTTTTTTATAATTATAGCCAATGCTATACAAGCAAATCTTAAAACTTACCATATGTAAGCTTACCTGGAAGCATCTCCTGATGCATACTTGTCCTCCTAGGTACAGCAACACTAACACTAATCACATGTTGGTGTGCAGTTTCCACTAAGCTGCCTGTCTGGCAGTGGACAAGAGCTCTTTATTTGGTATCAGTAGGGGATTGGTAGCATCCCCCCCTCCAGAGCCAGCTGTTCACAGGCAACTGCAGCTCCTCTCCTTTGGACTGATGAAACCATATCAGCGGATCTATGATGCACCTGTTCATAAGTCCTGGTGCAACTCCCTACTGCATTGATGTAGTTTACTAATGGGTTCCAAATCTGTATTCTGGCAGCCATATTGCCATGTCCTCTCTCAAACAGAAAGCTGCTGTTGTGCCTGAACACTTGAACTATGACATCATTTTCAGAGTCACTGAAAGGGGGTTTATGTGGATTTGTACACTTTGGTGCAAAAATCTTATGTGACATAAAACAGAGAAAGATACAACCCATAAATAACTTGTAACTAAATTCCTGCTTAGATACACATATTTTTTCAACATTAAGCACTGGAAGTAAACATTTCAGTTATTAAAGTTGAAGAGTTTATGTGGTTGTATCAAAGCACACTCACATACAAGCCAATGTTTGGTTCAAACCAAGGAATACCACTTTATTAGTGTATTGTTTACCACTGAAATAACAGGATGACTACACATTTTCAAGAGAAAAGCACTTGAAACACTCTTTTGTTGTGGCAACACACAAATGGTAGGTGGCTGCCCACCCCCAAAACAACAAACAAATGAAGGTTTATGCAAACCAGGAAATACCTCATAATTTAATTGGTGTGTGTGTGTATATATATATATATATATATATATATATGCTTTCAACACAATTATCAGAATGTGTACACATTTACAACAGAAAAGTCAATTTTATATGATTGCCAGTCAGCTCTCACTGTGCCCACCACTCCCCTATAGGTGCCACTGGGCCATCTTAGAAGCATAACACCCTGTGTCGTTAACATGGTACATTACATTTCAATGAAATAACACAGGAAATTTTAAAGTAACAATTTTAACAATTACACTTGCGATGGAAGTGTCTTATCTGCCAAAAATGCCTATGCCAACAGAGAACCATAAGAAGAGCATAGAAATAAAAGTTCCATTTTCTACTGCATATAAATAATTTGCATTGTAACATATTACAAAATCTAGAATGTACTTGAAAAATCAAATCATACCTCAGAAAAATTAGAAGCCTTATCTAAAGATAAATCAAAAGGAATAGCAATCTTCCGTTTCCTAGCTACACAGTGACCTTTTTATAGTAGAGATTCAGGCCTCACTCAGAGTATGGTGAAGATGTAAATGAAGTGTGAACTTTTTATACTTGCTAAATGCCAAACCTTTGATTTTGTGTAGCAGGTGTAAACATAGTGTAGGCACTACCTTCTTTTAGTTGCTAATGGCTTGCAACTGTGAATGATTAGTGGGAGGGAGAAGGATGACACAACAGCAATTCAGACTATGTTACCTGCATTGAAGGTATCACCCAGGATACACTTATAAAGTGTAGAAGTAACTTTGGTAAGCTTTTAAATAGAGATAAACAGCACAAATTTATCATTTTTGCTCACTGATAGCCAAACTCTCCTGCCTTTTCTGAAAAATATTTTTCACTGTCATGTGTTTTTCATACATTTAAAGGACACTGATATGAAATCCATTATAGACTGCATGTCTGAGACTTGAGCACATATAAGAGAAAAATGACCACAATACGAAGAGAAGACAGAGCTGTATTGATGCAAATATATTCATAAATGGTTGCCATCAATCATTGCACTAAATATGTAAGCCACACATGTACAAACAAATGAGTATACAAATGTATATGTCTTGTTAATACTGTGGAGGAAATGGGAATTGCCTGTATACACGATTTACTTTTCTGCTGCAAAGTTGTTTCTGTGATAAAGAGAGGTAAGACAATCCTAGTGTGTTTTGTAGGTTCATTAGTATGATAGCTCAAATCCAGAGTTATGTAAAAATCTGCAACGTGTTCAAATGTATTTTTTTTTCTTAATGTTAATATTTGCACAGCAGATGGCTTAGCACAAATAAGGCAAAACATATAAATAATTAAAATCAATGAAAGCTGCTTCTATGATAAGGACAACACAAATTAGAGTTGTAAATCAACTGTGTGTGTAGCACACCTGGTAAACATGATGAAACATACAATATATAAGATATGTAGATTATGGTTCAAGCCCCCCATTTTTCTTTTAATGATAAAAGTTAATAAACAGTTTTTACAATAATAATGTATGTTGGGCATTGCTTGTCTCGTTTGCGCATTGTTCACCTGTGCATAAACACAGTATGATGATGCAGACAAAAAGATACATTATAATTTTCAAAAAAGGTACATTGTTATATCTTTTGCCTTCCATTGCACAAACACACAAAGTGGCATTGCATGACGGTGAGCATGCATGCACAACATCTGCAGTTCCACAACACCTGCAGGCAATAAGGAGACTTTGTCAATGTCAGAAAAGATACACTGTTGCATGTGTGGTCTTCCATCGAACAAACACGCTGAATGACATTGTGCTGTGATCAGCACTCATACACAGTAATGAGTGTAAAAAATACAGCAGCTGCCTAGCTTTCCCTCTGACAACAGGTATAAATTAAGGGCATCAATACAGATGAGCCAGGGTTCTAATCCTGTAAACTCTGAGTTTTATTAATGCTGTTCTACTATAATTTATATAAAAATAATTAACTGTGTATAGCAGGGGGACTGTGCATACACATGATATCATAAATATGTCTAACTGTGGGTATCAGTACAAGTATGGTTCAACAACTAAACATTTATTTTCTAAACTTTCATGTCACATACACACATGGTTAACCACGCAGCTCTTTAATGCGTCTATATAACTAATGAACATGTCTGACAAAACATGTTCTCTGGCAAGGAGCACTACAGACAGTAATGAGTCTAAAAAAAGACAGTTGTTACCCAACGTTCCCTCTGGCAACTGGTATAAGTTTATGGTCACAACACAGGCAAGACAGGGTTTTAATCTAGCACACTCCAAAGTTTATTATTGTTTTTCCTCTCAATTTTTAATAAAAAAATGTAAAGATAATTATATACAGCAATAACTATGTATAGCAGTAGATATTATATGAACTATATGTGTGACTGTGGGTATCCTGAAAATTATGTTTCTGTAATTAAAAGCTTCTTTTCTGCCCTGGGATAGACTTCATACTTCATTGATAGCCATATACACAACTCACATAACATAACTCTAGCTGAAAATTGTGTGTATTGTGTGGTCTGACCCAGAATTCGGAAATCTTTCACGCAAGTAATACAAGTGCATGCATTTCCACTATATAGTCACACATTACTCCTGCATCACACATGAGAATGCATAAACCAGGACCTTGTCAGGACAAACACATAACTGGTTAACCTGTCACTCATTAATGTGTCTATATAGTTGATGAACATGCCTAATAAACATGTCTTCTGTGGGAAGGAGGGAACAACACCTGTGTGCAAAAATACATATTCTTTATTTTACATAGATTTGAATCCCACATTTTACAAATTATTTTTATCAGTGTGTAAAGTCACAAAAAATGTGTCAAGTCATAAAATTTATACCCTCCAATACTTGTCTGAAAAGTTAAGTTATCTAGCAGGTTTAGTAACAGCTAGGCGATAATGCCAACTGTCACATTACCCTTCCTATTTCATAAACTGCTTTCCACTCTGTTTGGCAATGTTGCTCTGTGCACAGCATCCTTCCTACAAACATAATTGGCATGGTTGTGCAAGTTGGCACACTAGCTGTAAAACATGATATCACAAATTGTCTGAAAAACATTGCTGGATGACCTGTGCATACATGGCAGGAGCTAGGAATGAAGGTCCCCAATTTAGGTCTCAAAGGTAGGGTGTAGAGAAGTCCAGAATTTTCACTGCACTCCTCATAAAGCACCACAGCTGTAGGTTGCTGCAGGGGGACTATGTCATGCCTTAATATTTATTAGAGGCTTGGAACAGTCTAGCTAAGGTTGTCTCCAGTGCAACTGGCATCTCACGCACTGGTGAGCAATGTGGGCACTATTTCAATGACCTGAAAAGGCACAAGCAGGAACAACTCAACTAGTGGCTGGATGAGTTTAGGACTGCTGATATCCCACAGTTGTGTAAGTATACAGATAATGATACTTTAAATTATATACAAAGCTGGAAATTGCCATGACTGGTATGCATGATGCTCTTCTCTTTTTCTGTCCTCTTTATTTTACAGCTGCCCAGGAGATTTTTGTGAACAGGGGGGCCCGTGCTGAATACTTAGAAAGACTGAGAGAAGCAAGGGGTATGTATGCAACAAAAATTAATTATTTTATTACAAGTATTGTTCTTCCATACACTACTACTGAATTAAGAATGCATAGCTTAACTGTAAAATCAGGCATGTATGCTCCATTCTGTAGCTCAAGGTAATTAAAGGAATCAATTGTAGTAGCATATAAAGATGTTGTGGGTTCAAATCCCACAAGTAACAAATGCATACTAAAATAATGTGTATATATATATATATATATATATATATATATATATATATATATATATATATATTAAATAATGGTTTTAATAATAAAATTAGCATAAATGCCATGTTTTAACTTAATCTGTATTATTTTTAAAAGCATATGTCCAATATATGCATATTTCAAGGATTATTTGGAACAAGTCTCAGTCCTATTTTGGACTTTTAAAAAGTATACTTAATGTAAAAATAAGCACATAATGTTATTGTAGTAATTTATTGTATGTAACATCATGGTTCTAATTATCTTTTTCTTTTTCTCCTCTTACCCCACCTCTTATCTCTCTTTTATATTTTTATAGGTGTGTTCGCATCATTCTGATGTCATAATTTTCTAACAACCGACAAAATGATTTTCAGTATAAGAAAGTAGGTCAACCGCTGCATCTCAGCCTGTCCCCCACCTCCAATGGCTGCTGCACCAACACCCAACATATCTGGGATGCAACCTAACCTGGCAGTACTGCCTCTGCAACCCCTGCACTACCTGGGCCATCAACATCAGGTAGCATTACCCTGGCAGCTGGTGCATTAGTGCCCTCCAGATGTATTGGTGGAGGTGGGGATTTTGTCACCCACCAGAATCTGCTAGGCATGGTGTGTGAGGTCATAGAATGTACCATTTTTGCACACTACAACCATATGCAGAAGATGATTTTGGAAATACTAAGAAAACCAAAACATCAAGCATTCCAACAGGAAGCTGAGGAAGATGACAGTGATGACAGTTTTGAGGGTGAGGACTAGAGTTTCACTATCCCCATGGTTGATGGGCATGGGCTTCCAATTCCACATCCCTATCCCCAATCATGATATCCCACCGACGTTTTCTGTCCCTCACCATCCCTGTCTCTGTATTGTTTGTACTGTTTGTCTGCACCTGCTTCCTCACCTACTGTACTTACCTGACCCTGAGATACCTATGTCTCTTACCCAACATGCCTCTCTTTTTGAAATTAAATAATAATAAAAAAAAAACTGGGCACCTGTCCCACAAAAAAAAAAATCTTCTTGACACACTTGACTTGGTCCAATTGGCTATACAACATGATTGCATTGTTGTCATCCATCTGTGTTGAAGTGACAATACAGATTCATCCAATGTTATATCCATGTACATATTATACTCTTAAAGAAGTGGGTAGCTGTGTTTTTTTCCCAATTCCTTCCTGCACATTCCTATATTGCTTTTCCTTTGTTCTTCCCCCTGATTGCTCCCCATTTCACCAATTTTCTATCTACCCCATTTTCACACTTTAAATCTGGTCAAAAATAGAATCAAACACCACACACACATGTCAGAAATGCCCCCTAATAAATCCCTTCACTTTTTGTGCTCTGCATTTGCATGGTGTTTGGCATCATGCACCAATGCAGAGTTATGGTGAATGGCTCTTCTTGTCCTATAGCATAGTGGAGTTGCCTCAATGCATTGCTGCTTAAATCCACTGTGGTAAAGGAACACATAGTTAAAGCAGAGTAAAGGCAGTGCTTTGAAACATTTACTGTAACATTTGCTTACACTGCAGAATGTATAAAAATGCAAATCCATATGTGTACTGTTGACATAAATCCATTGACTGTTGTTCATTTTTATAGACTAATTCACTGTAGTCATTGCCTCTCACATTTGCAGAAATGATCGCATTTACTTATGTAATGCTACACTGACAACATGTGTAAACAATTAGATTGAACTGGATATGAGCCCTGTGTCATTTGTACTCAAAATATGAGCTCACTGTTCTTACAACACAGGAAAAGTGGGGTAGCAGGTGTATTTCTTATACACAGTACTGTCCAAAGTGCTGATGACGACAACCTGTCACTTAGTTTGTTCATCCAAACGAAGGTGAACCAATAGAAATATTACTGTTGCTTATTTCTGCACAAATGGGGAAGGCAATAGCAACAGTTCTTAATGTTATAAAGGTTATGACCCAGCATTCCCAATATAAATGAACAACATAGCATCCGTCAGCTAGTTCTACTATACCATATATGCATAAGTACTTCTCATGTTCAAGTTGTATTCATTAAATATGAATCTTGCATGAAGAAGTAGTTTGCCATCTATCCCGCAAACCAGTTGCTCGGTGTTGTATATGTAAAGAGGAGGCTGACATGCATTACTATGCTTATTGCCCAGTTAGTCTTCATCCCATTAAAATCCATGTAAAACACAACCAGAGGGAATGCACTTGTTAGTAACTGAGCACATATTTACTCATACTCATGTGTGCCCTTCACCCCTGCACTTGAAAAGGGATATGTCCATAATAGTTCCCAAATGTCAATTAAACTATAAAAATAAATAACACAACTGCATTACTACATCATCTAAAGCTTTATACTGACAATAGACATTGAGATTGTCTTATACATGTCTTAATGTGGACATCAATTCATCACAGATATGAACACACTTACATTCACTTCTGCATCCATGCTGATTACAAAATGTGTGTGTGTGTGTGTGTGTGTGTGTGTGTGTGTGTGTGTGTGTGTGTGTAAGTGTGCATGTGTGTATAGTCAGAAGAGTATGAGTCTTAATCCTTCTGTCAGTAATCAAGTGTTATGGGCAACAAAAATTTTCACAGTCGTGCATGCCTACACAGCCATTTCATACAGGCCTCCTAACATCTTCTCCTAAACATACAGTGATGTCATCCACTATAATTTGTCCATCACAGTTTAAAATTCATGCTTGTGCAGTTGTGCTTGCATGAAATACTGTGTTCTCTAGCTTGTGTAACTAGATAAGCAGACATTCTAATCTCCCTGCATTCACTTGCAGTGGGTTGTAATCTCACGGCAGTCAACTAGTGTGTGTGTGTGTGTGTGTGTGTGTGTGTGTGTGTGTGTGTGTGTGTGTGTGTGTGTGAAGTCAGAACAGCATGACTCTGTATCCTACTGTCAGCAATCCAGTCCCATATAGAACAAAGATTATCACAGCTGTATATGCCTGCACAGCTATTTCATACAAGCCTCCAAGCATGCAGTGATGATGTCAGTCACTGCAAAGTATCCAGCAACAGTTTAAAAATCAGATTTGTGCCATGGCACTCACATTAAGTACTGTGTTCTCTAGCTTGTGTAACTAGTTAGGTAGGTAGTCCAATCTCGCTGCAGTTAACTGGTGTGTGTGTGTGTGTGTGTGTGTGTGTGTGTGTGTGTGTGTGTGTGTGTGTGTGTGTGTGTGTGTGTGTACTCAGAAGAGCATGAGTCTTTATTCTACTGTCAGCAATCCAGTCCCATGGAGAACAAAAATGTTCACAGTCATACATACCTATGCAGCCATTTATGAAATGTTTAGGAGAATATACAACGAAATGCAGAGCTTTTTGTGAATGCCACCACTCATGCTCAACCAGAGAAAATAGACAATCTGCTAGCAGACAATTTGGATCAAATATCACCACCCTGTCCCCACTGGCCATTAGTCAAAGTAGACATGCAAACATTACTTAGCTTATTTTCTCAGGAGATCAGCTTATCTGTGCACTCACTGAGGCTAAAGGCTTGGAATCAATGTGCCCTGACAACATCCCAAGTTGCCTATTCAGTAATTTAACATCTGATCTTACAGATACAATTGAATCCCTACTTAAACACAGCATGCCTGACAATCTATATTCTGGCAGAAGGGTGTACAGCAACAGTCAACTGTCTGAACAAGGGAGGACCATCACCTGATGCAGGGATTTATAGACCCGTAATCCTGACTCTCCTCATCTGTGAGGCAGACCAACAAATCATCATGTACCTTATCAAAAAAGACACAGGTAATCTCCTGACTGGGTACCAGACCCATTTTTGATTTGTTAAGGCTACATCATGTCTGTTAAATCTGTTTGAGTTCTTCAAGATGGTCACATGCATGAGGAACTGAAGTCATCCCTCATAACTTGACCTGGCCAAGGAATGTGACACAAATCCACAAACAGGTATTATAGAGAAACTGTCTCAAGTTGGCATAAACACCTATGTCACCAAGTGTGTAGACAAATGGATCACAGACAGGACACATACTGTTGAAGTGTGTGAATTCAAATCTGGCAAGAGTCCAGCGACCAGGGCCACACCTCAGGGTTCTGTACTAGGCTCATTCCTGTATTTAATTCTCGGAAGTCAAGACAAAGTTAGATAGCCTTTGTCTAACCAGCTCTGTGGACAAGTGCATTTGTGGACAATCATTTAATCCAAGAATACTATTGATATACTGCAGAAAGTATTAACACACACAAATGATTGTTGCCAGAGCCATGGGGACACACAAGATGAAAAAACATAATTATTCCCTTTTTGAAAGCAAATACACAAGCTAATTATAATATAGACAGCACACCCCTATGAGTACACCAAGTGGTATGTGACCTGGGCGGAACTTCCACCAGCATGTGACCACAGTGGTAACAAATCCCTTGTATGCAGCACAACTCGTCAGCATGGGCAGGCCAGCTACATTAAAGGACATTATAATTTCGTTGTTCTCAGCCCTTATCAGACCACTAATTGAGTAAGCAAAAAAACAAAAACCAAAAGTTAGGCCTTGAGTGGATCAGGGATTTTTTGGTATCTAAGAACATAGAAGAAAACACTATATACCTAGTTGAAACTTTATTGGAGATTGTCTTAACTAATAACTTTATGACTTTCGAAGGGCATTTTTACTTACAAAACATGGGAGTCGCCATGGGGTCGCCGTGTGGCAGCAGTTTTGCAAATGCCATTATGGCCCACTGGGAAAACACTTTCCTTTTCACAAATCATCTGTTTCAGGCTAATGTCTCCTGGTACACAAGATATCAGAATGACATGTTTCTTATTTGGAAGGGGCTAAATCTCTAGTTCCAACATTTATTAGTAACATCACTCAGATACTGATTTTCTAGAGTTTACCTATAACTTGGACGAGAATAGTATTAACTTTCTCGATATTCTATTACTCAAGGATAGGACTAACTCTAGATATAAAAGTCTTATATATAGAAACCCAACTTACTCCAACGCGTTCTTGTATTTCACTAGTAGCCACCCTTACCACCAGAAAAGAGCTGTTGTCAAAGGCAAGTTGGCAAGGGCGGCCAGAATGATTACAGAAGACACAGACTTCAAGGATGAATGTGAAAATTTGCAGGGCATGTTCATAAATAGAGGTTACCCTAAAAATGTGGTTGTTAACATTAAAGCAGAAGTAATACACACATGAAGCAATGGTCACTTTAAACCATTGTTATGTAAACAATCAGAACAAAATTATGTTAACACTCTGGAACAACAGCATACCTTAGTGATAGGGAACACAAGCTCATATAAGACTAGTTTTTTATGCACTTTTTCTTTGGACTATCAGAATATAAGATACGTCCTTAATAAAATTTGGAATATTATTACTGAAGATCAAACCCTATTTAAGATTTTAGGGGCCAAGCCCAAAATCACATATAGGAGAGGGCCTAATTTAAAGTCCTTGCTCGAAAAAAAGAATAAACCACATTTTAATAGACCTAATGTTGTTTAAATGTGGGGCTTGTCCACAATGTAAATACATTCTTGTAGGGGATAAGGTATGCATCAAGAATAAATCCTACACTCTTAATGCTAGGTAAAATTGTGAGACTAAGAGTGTTACTTATGCAGCTTTATGCGGCCAGTGTAATGTATTTTACATTGGCAAAACAGAAAGGAAAATGAAACAACGCATATATGAACATTATTATGCTATAAGCAAGAAAGACACTAATAACGCATTGGCAAAGCATGTGATGGAGTCCCCTGACCACTGTTTTAAATTTATTGTTCTCCAGCATAGGCACATTGATATAAGAGGGGGGCCTTGGCAACTTTTATTAGAGATCGATGAACTGATGTGGCAAATCAGAACAGGGGCACATACTTTTCCAGGTCTCAATGAATATTTATCTATTAAAAGTATTCTGAGATTTTTAGCTTTGAGGAGATAACTGGTATACACACGCATTTATGATAGACCAGTTAAATATTTTACATCTACCTGTTATGTATTCTTGTTTAGATTATTCATTATTGATTTTATTATATATAGGATCAATATTCATTTATATTCATATAAATTCATATTTTTATTCATGTTTTAACTGATAATAATTTATGAACTTGTACTTGGGTGGCCTGTTACGTTAAAACATAAACTTAATAATATGCTGTAGTAGGACTTTTTTACAAATTAGTTTGACCAACAAGTCCTAAAGTGGCTGTTTAACACTATATTAAGGTATTTTGTTTGACTGCTTTTATGTCCTGGGTATATATACCAATAATTTCTGGTTGCTGGTTTTATTCTTTTCTTTCACCATTAATTTGTTATTACTATTAATATGTAATAACAACATATATATTTTTACATACTTGCTTATTTAATGCTGTTTGTGATTTACTTTTAAATTTTTATGAGGTTACATTAATTAACCAATTTAATTTACCTGATTTTATACAAATAGATTGCTAATTGGATGTTTTGTGTCTGATGAAGGTGAGGCACAGTCCACACTGAAAGCGCTCATTAAACGGTCTTTTGTATCTTACACGGATTTATCATTTGCTCTCATTGTGTTTTACTCACTGTTCATTTACTTCACCACTAATTTAGTACAATAAACCCTTTTGCATGTACCTCACCACACATCTGCAATAGCTGGATCAACCCCTGAGTTATCACACAAAGAAGATACACGTTGTAAACAAGTCCTATGTGGAGAGATTGAAAGCCCTATTTCTGTATTATATCTCCTACAGACCACTAAGGATCAATCTGTGTATGGCCTACAAGACAGTCTCCAATCTGACCATGATGGAAATTTTACCCTTACATTTGTCGGACACTACCCCTTCTCTGGAACAAGCTTCCCAGTCACGTAAACCAAAGACCTTACTGACCCTTTTCAAGTGCAACATAGGTAGAGCCCCACGTAAAAGCATGCTGTCATGGTGGACATACAGCATCAACATGCTTTACGATAAATGCAAAAAGTCACTGTCCAGGAAAACAAAGGCAAGGCACCAACAATGGAAAAGCACCCTCCTCAGCCTCAACAGGAAATAAAACAACTTGTCAAATCCTTTAAGCACTCCTTTGAGAAAAACTTAGCAACCACAGCCAAGGATAATCATAAGGCCATTTACAGATACATATGTAGCCTGAAAGGTACAATCCAAGCATTTGCAGAACTAGTGACTAACGGTATCACACACACTTATCCCACAGAGATAGCAAACCTGCTAGTGGATATGTTTGGCAAAAATGTCATTCCCTTATCCCCTCCAAACTTATCACAAACCTTCTCTCAAACTCCCCCACCCACCCTACATAACTGAAGAGCAGGACACCAAAGCCTTGTCCAAGGCAAAAAATACAGCCTCAATGGGACTAGATGGCATCACAGGCTGTCTTCTAAACAGGCTAAAACATGAACTAGCATCACCATTAAATAACATTTTCAATCATAGCCTAACCACAGGCTTTATTTCTGCAGAATGGAGAACAGCAACAGTTATTCCCCTCCACAAAGGTGGCCTAGCCTGGACTCTGGGAATTACAGACTCATAAGCCTGACCAGCTTCATCTGTAAGACCATGGAAAGTATCATTATGGACCTCATAAATAAAGACATAGGAGACCTCCAAACCCTGGATCCAATGCAATTCGGCTTCATCAAGGGTAGATCCTGCCTGTTAAATCTGGTGGATTTCTTTGAAAATGTGACTAGGGCCATTGACGAGGACAAATCTGTGCACATAGCATACCTCAACTTTGCAAAAGCTTTTAACACAATCCCACACTCAGGCATTACTGATAAACTTAGCAAACTGATTGTAAACCCCTTTGTTGTAAGGTGGGTTGCCAACTGGCTCACAGACTAAACACACACTATCAATGGGAGAGACTCCACATCAACCAGCAGACCTGTCACTAGCGGGGTACCACAGGGATCAGTACTGGGCCCCCTACTGTTTGGTATATACTTCTCAGAAGTTGAGGTTAAAATTAAGGGGTTGTGGCTGACCAAGTTTGCAGACGACTGCAAACTGGGTGCAATTATTGAATCCCCAAATGATGTTAGTATACTCCTGGATGGTCTTATACAGGCCAACAATGGGCGTCTTAGTCACAGTCTCAAACTGAATGCAAAGAAATGCATCATCATTCCCTTTGGCACAAACAATGTCCCTTCACACTATCAAATCAGCAGCAATACCCTAAGTACCCATGAAGTGGTAAGGGATCTGGGATCACAAGTTGACTGTGACCTTAACATCGACCACTATGTGTCTACTGTAATAAGGGAGGCTTTCTACGTAGCACACTTGATTAATAAAGGCATCACCTTGAGAGCAAAGGAGGTTATAACCCCTCTATACTCTGCACTAATCAGGCCCATAATTGAGTATAACGCCCCATTCAGCATGTACCGTACAAAGCATCTGCAGCAATTAGAGATACCTCAGAGGTTTCTAACAAAGAAGTTCAATGGACTCCAGCATGTGCCTTGCACAGACTGACTAAAGTCACTGTCACTATACTCAGTATCATATAGATGTCTTAGGGGAGACGTATGCCTGGCTTACAAAGCAATCTCAGACCCAAACCTAATGAACTTGCTGCACATCTGTAAATGAAACGACACTAGAGCTACCCATTCCAGGGACCTAAATATGGCCTGCAACTTAAATAGGACATGCTGGAGGGATAGATTTGTCTCCCAGCAACTGCTATGTCTTTGGAATAGGCTACCAATTCATGTGAAACAGAGGACCTTTATGACACTGTTCAAGAGGAATTTGGATGAGTGGATGGGGCACAGTAAATTCTTACTGGGGATAGTGCCCACAACACTCTTGGACATGGGCAGTCATTACTAAATTCAATATTAGGCATTGACTAGCATTTCTATGGTATTACATTGGGGTGAAATGGCTAAGCTTGAAATAACCTCTGGGTCGATAGCCTAGTAATCTCCTATGAACCTATGATCCTATGATAGATCAATGGATGGCTAATCATGACTGTACTCCTGTTCTTGCAGCCATGTCTCTCATGGATAGAGGCAGTTGGCATTATATAACATAGCATAGGCTTATACCTGTGTCAATATTGCTTGCATAGCTATTTCAAATTGTGAAACAACATGTTACACATGGCTAGGTTCTTATGTTATTTTGGAACTTTAGCCTAGCACTCTCCTATGCACCTATAAACTTATGATCTACAATTGTATCCTAGGCACAGCTATAATGTGACTGTACAGAAACAATGACATGCCAGTACATCACGCCAGTATTAGACCTTAATAGTTTGTATGAACAGTTATGCATGTAAGGATTTCATGGTAGTATAAAAGTTGTGTAAGTAATGTCAGGGTGGTAGTGGTCATGTGGTGCATGTCTTGAGGTTTGACATTTGCTGGCATAAAGTGTACTCCATGTATCGTTTGGTATGTGGACAGTATCACAGTGACAACATCCTTACTCATTGATGCTACACTTTGCAGTGCTGTAGTTTCTGTGTACTTAGGCTTACTGATACAATGCCATCAGCCTCACATAGTGCTGTACCATTCATTATAATGGCTCACATCTTAATTCACACATCAATTGCAGATGGTGCAGACAATATTTATTGATATTATATGTTGCAGATGAATGCAATACACAGTGTGTGGGGAATCTACTGATAATAGTGTGTTGTTTGTAAGTGTTGTTATTCATATGGCCAATACCTATGTCTTCCAAGGATGCTTTACTGAAGTGTATCACTTTTGACACAGTGAGCTTCTACACATCTTTTTGGTCATACATTACTATTCTTTGTGATGCATAACCATTAGGAGCTGACAGTGCCGACTTCCCTTCCAGGTGTTGACAACATACATGTGTGATGTCTTCCTGTATTGCACCTAGTAAATACACAACTCATTTACAACATTGATGCATGGCTTACATTCTTGCATGTGTGGATTGTGGCATATGTATCATGCTAACCTCTCAACTAGCCAGAATTGCTCATAATTTAAACTACAGTTGCAACAGCGCCCCTCTTAAAACCTCCAAAAAGTGGTCATTTTTGATGATGGTGCGCTTGATTCTCCTTACAGGTTACAGACAAATGATGACAGTTGTACAAGTGTGTACATGCAGAACATATACAATAACTCAGTCACATATTATTCTCATACTGACCATGGTTGTGCCTGCTTCTGTCTACTGTTGTCCATTGCATCTTTGCTAAATGCCCTGTCCAGTGATCATGTCATTTGTTTATATCACAGCCTATCATCTCCATTGAGATGTGACCTTGTGTGACAGTCACATAATATACAATAACTGTGTGATGATATGAATATACCCACACAGGAACTGTTAACAACAGTACATACTGTATTATGTACATGTGTGATTATCTTTCATGCTACTGACTTCTGTTTGGAGTGTAAGTACATTGGTGTGCTTTTATCTGGTGCATATTACCATATTTCATGTGTCCTCTTCCATTTCTTTTTATTCCTGCCATTCATGTCTGTGTCCTTTCCAATGCACACACTTCCCCATATATAGTGTATTTTTACTGCAGTCTATGTACCCTTGATGATCACCACAAAACCTTTATTTCAATATGCCAAAATCCATGTTGCAGTGTACACTGCACCGAGTACACTTCTCTATACTGTGTTATTACTGCATTCCTTGCATTAGTTTTAGCTTTGGTAGTCATTGTGGCTGTCCATTCAATATTGCAGAACATATTTGCTTGTAGGTAAACTTGTCTGTCTGTATTATATACCTTCATGCTGCATACACGTGTTGCTGGACATGAAATGTCCCTTGTATCCATGTAAGTGCAATGCACAGCATGCATATGTGATTAGCACTGTTGCTCATTGTGCAAAAATGCAAACTCTGTGTAGGCTTTGACCTAAGCCTACATGGAGTTTATTGAATCGCCGGGACTGTTTATGTTTTGAAAATTTATAATTTTTTGTTGCTAAAGAAACTTATTATGCAAAAGATATGTGAAAAAACAGTCACTACATGCTTGTCATTTTAAAAAATATAGGACAAATGTTTATTTTTATTTATTCATTTAAGTTTGTTTATTAGGGTACCACAAGAATCACAATAAACCATTTGCAAGCACAGCCTGAGTGAAGAAATTCATAAATAAATAAATGAATAAACACATGTGCATAAATCAATACATAATTGAAATAAACAGCATTGATTCACAAACCCAGAGTAAGTACAGAAGGTACAAATTCCAGCAAACAGTTCAACCAATGTTATTAATATTATTAACAGAGAAGAAAAACACATAAAGATTAATTGTAGTAATGGTATTATAGTGATATGTTAGTTGAAGAAACCAATGAGATAATGCATTTTTTTTAAATCAAGCACTGTAAATGTGTGCATTTTTGAGAAACATAACTAGTTTCCATTTTTTAAATGTTCTCTTGCATTCAAATAAAAAAGTCAAAGGGTTGGGAGGGTGGACTTGTGTTTAAGGTGTTTGCCTTGCAAACTCAAGGTGTAGAGTTTGAGTCTCACAAGGGATAATTGGCTAGGCTTAAAATAGCTTGCAAGGGCAGTTAGCCTAGTACTACCCTACTCAGTACTATTCCAATTTTATATTTATACATTTTACATGCTGGAAGATTTACAACTGCTACAGCTTTCTGAAAAAATACATTTGTTTTAGTGTAGTACCACTTTTCTATTTATTCTTCTCATCTTTATGGATATCAAATGGATTTTGTTGAGACACAGCCCACCCCACCTAAAAAAAGTTTGCTGTTGAAATTCATTTTAAGTTATGTTATCCAGTCCCTTGTCTTGATAAAACATCTACATTTGCATTTCTGGCACTACTCCAATGCTGGATTGTAATATTGTAGGTCTTTAATCCCAAACCTCATCTAAAAACATTGGTGTTTCGACCACTGGCTTTATATGAACATTTAAAGAGATTATGATCTATAACTGGTGTGAATTTTCTGCCTTAGAGGTTGAGTTAAATCATTTGAAGAGCCCAGACTCCTTCTAAACATTCTTTCTATACCAATGCAGATGCTTCTTTCCTTGCTTGAAACCTTTGACTAAGGGACATTCCTGGATGTCCCTCTTCCTTTGAAGAAATCTGTCTGGGTATAGCCTCTAGCCTGTGGTTTGAAGCATATACTGTATAATAAACTCCTGGCTATAATCTGCACTAGCTTATGTAGGGGGTTCATTCATGGCTTCCTTGAGTTTGGTTTATTCACTCTCGAGCTGGGGATTCTTTCAGATAATGTCTACAAGAGGAATGCCTATTATATTGTAGTGATAGGCAAACTTTCAGTAATAACTCAATGGCACAATAGGTGTCCACTCCTGTTTGTTGATAACATGTGTAGGTCACATCTGGATAGTCTCCAGTTTGACAGGCTCAGGCCAAATTTTACTATCTCCCACCAAATGACCAAGATAAGTTAAGAGCCTGTCAGTCTTACCTGACATAAGTTACCTTAATTATCAACACATCATTTTAATTTGTTTAGCACCTCTCTAGCATATTTCATATGTTCCTTCTAGGCCCAAACAAAGATTGCAGCATTAGCTATGCCAGTAAGACCTAGAGGCATTCTGCTAAACCTCTAGAAAGTTGATGGGACATTCTTCTTCTTCTTCCTAAAGTGTAATTTGTTGAAGTCAAACAACTCAAATGTGGTAAACAATTCTGACCTCTTTCTATCTTTGTGTCAAGGGTACTTGTCAGTAGCCCTTAGTCAGGTCAATAGTGATCAAATATTTAGTGTCACCACCTACTGTAATCCATTATCTGTCCTTTACAAGGGATTTGCATTTTTTTCTAAAAGACTATATAGTTTCCTGCAGTCTACACAAACTGGACGCTTCCTTCATATTTGACATTAATACCGCTATTGAAACCCAGGAATTGTTGAGTTTCTGGATTACTCCAAGATTCAACATTTCTTGAAGTTCCTGCAACATGAAATGCTTAGCTTGCTAAGGCAACAGATAAAGAGCTCTTTTTGACTGACACTTGGGTTCCTTTTGTCCATGTAGCTTTGTACATCCGGGCTTATCTGAGAACATACCCACAAACTTTTGTGGTACTGCTCAGATTTACTGAACGTGCATAGGTGATAGCTGTTGTGACAATACTGCCATGTAACAGAACCTGACTGAGGAGATCTACTCCCAGGTACTCCTTCAAGTTCTATGGTAATCCACTAGAAAGTATTAGTGTCAATCTATCATGATAGGACATCTCTGGATTAACACTGTAGAGTTTGCATGTCTGCTTCCTGACTGGTTACATCATTACTCACCTTCCTCACAGCAGTAAAAAGGTTTTGTACACTGCCTACAGCAACAGGAATAAGCACTATTATTTTGTCCTAATCTATAGTCTTGGGATTTTGCTGTCCTGGCATATCAAAACTTTTTCTGTTGTTGTACTTGAGCTAGGTGTTCCCGTGTCATTCCCGGGAGATGCCTAAGCTTTGTCCTGAAACTCAGCACATACTGCAAAATAGATAGCTTGTAGGTATTATATTTATGATTTATGCTCCCACTCCATCCATCCATCAATCACTCATAAAATCCAAGAACTCCATCGCTCTGAAATTATAAAGCAGTACGAATTCCAGAAAGTTTGCATTCTTGTAGTAGTCATACTGCATGCAAAGAGACGGGAGGATAAGTTTCCATCCATACCTCTCAAATGTCCAGATTTTCATAGAATGCCCAGATTTTTGCCTCATATTTCTGGCGTGTTCCTCATAAAATTTGTGGTTTTCTGGTATATCACTGAAGATTATAAAGTCACTAAAAATTACACACATTTGAGTTTCAGACTTTATATTCTTCCAAAAATGCATGCTAACACAAATCTTGCTATTCTAGCAACTTTCTAGGAGCAATATTTAAAATATGTATCTATTTTTAGGCCTTTGTCCCCCATTATTTAGGCTTTGACCAGATTTTTTGCACTAACAACTCTACAACAGGAGGAAGAAACTGTTGCAGAAAAAAATAAAGTCACAAGATTGGAAAACCTCCCTTATCAGTCTCAACAAAAAGCTGAGATTCCTTATCAAATCCTCTATAGCCAGATATGAAGGCAGAATTCTGGCTGACACCAAAAACAACCACAAAGCCTTCTATAGCTATATCAAAAACCTGTAAGGCAATACCCAGATTAGCTCTGAGTTACTGTACAATGGCACCTCCTATACTGGGGCAACAGATATAGCTAACATACTGGCCGACAGATTCATTGCCAACTTTACCCCCCCAAGGGCCCTATCACAATACCAAAAGAAAGCCTCGTGCCCACCATTATTGTGGCACAGGTAAAAGCTGCATTGTCCAAAGCCAGGAATACAGCATCCATGGGACTTGATAATATCCCTGGCTGCATCCTACATGAGCTATAAAATGAACTGGCACCACATCTGTGTGCCCTGTTCAATCACAGCCTTAACTCAGGCTATGTCCCTAATGAATGGCACACTGTTACAGTCATCCTGCTCCATAAAGGGGGAGCAACTACAGACCCTGGTAACTATCGCTCCATTAGCCTGACGAGCCTGGTATGCAAAGCTATGGAGTGCATCATCATGGACCTGCTTAACAAAGATATAGGCAATCTCCAAACTTTTGACCCCACACAGTTTGGCTTTGTCAAGGGGAGATCCTGCCAGCTGAATCTGGTTGACTTCTTCGAGGAAGTCACCAAGGCTGTGGATGAGGGTAAGGCAGAGCATGCAGCCTACCTCAACCTGGCCAAGGCCTTTGATACCATTCCCCATTCAGGTGTCATTGATAAACTCAGCAAACTAGGCATCAACCCTTACATCACTAGGTGGGTTGCAAATTGGCTCCCAGACAGGACCCACAGAGTGAAAGTTGTGGATTCCAAGTCAGACTGTCGACCAGTCACGAGTGGAGTCCCACAGGGCTCGGTCATGGGGCCTCTCCTGTTTGGCATTTACTTCTCAGAAGTTCAGGCCAACACAAAAATACTCTGGCTGACCATGTTCACTGATGACTGCAAGCTAGGAGTCATTATTAACTCCCCAAGTGATGCAGACATCCTACAAAAGGGCCTCTCTGAGGCCAATGACTGGTGTTGGAACCATAGCCTGAAGCTTATCGCCAAAAAATGCATTATCATTCCCTTTGGAAAAAAACTCAGTTCCCATTAAATACCATGTTGATGTGAGCCCACTGAACACTGAAGGGGCCATAAGAGATCTGGTCACCCATGTCGACAGCCACCTCACCTTCAACCACCACATTGCCACTGTGGTCAGAAAGTTCTTCTACATGACACATCTTATAACTAAAGGTTTCGCATCCAGGAAGAAAGAGGTGATTATCCTTCTCTACTCATTCCCCATTAGACCAATCATCGAATATAACGCCCCATTTGGCATGTACCTGACCAGACACCTACAACAGCTGGAGAGGCCACAAAAGTACCTCACAAAAAAGATCTTAGGCCTTAAACACATGTCCTACATGGACAGACTTAAGAAACTTCAGCTGTTTTCAGTCTCGTATCACCTACTTAGAAGTGATCTCTGCTTGACTTACAAAACCATGTCTGACCCAGCCCTACTTGAAAGGTACACCTAAAGAAATCCCAATCCCCCCATGCCACATGCTCTGGAGATTGCAACTTCATTACAACAATTAACAGAACACGCTGAAGGGACAGGTTAATTTCCCAAAGACTGCCCATACTTTGGAATAAGCTTCCCATTCATGTCAAGCAGAGCACCTCGCTGGCCCTTTTCAAGAGAAATCTTGACGAGTGAATGGGTAACAGAAAGTTCACCCCAGGGATCACTCCAGTTGCCCTACTGGATAGGGGCACTGTGAACTAACATCAGATGGCATGGTCCCTGGGCAATTTTTTTGGGCTAGTCTTGTAAAGGCTCTAGGGCCATTAGCCTAGTACACACCTATAAACCTATGAACCTATAAGGTTTGAAAGGTATGTTTCCATCTCCCATTTAAACTCATATTAAACTGTTATCAGTTTGTTCTTAAAGGTAGAATTAAACCTGTCTTCCAAACCATTTGTTTGAGGATGGTAGGAAAAAAATCAAATGCTTTACCCCACACCCATTCCACAAACTGGCCAGTAGTTCTGACATGAAGTTTGCCCACTACCTGTTAGTATTTTCTGAGATAGCCCTCATGGCTGAGATATCCTAAGAGAGATTTTGCTATCTTTTTTGCCTCAGGATATGACAAAACCACAACTTCATAGTAGCCAGTAGCATAATCTAACATTTTAAGATATGCTTCTTACCTATGGTTCTTGAAGTACTAAGAATGCACACAATATCCAGGGTTACCTTATGAAATGCTTCCTCAGTAATGGGCAGCAACACCAAAGCAGTCGTAGCTTTGTTTCCTGCCTTGCTAACATTTTCACACTTCTCATGTCTTGATGTATTTACTCATTTGTTTTGCAGTACCTGGTCAGCAAAAAAGAAAAAAAAGGAAAATGCTGAAGCATCTTGCTCAAATACAAAACATCATGGGTTTTGCATTGCCATAGGGTTTTACAGCTACCAACTGCTGCATCACTTATCTCTCTAGCTTAAATACTTTGTTTTCTGCAAACATGAAGGAGCATTGGATATTGGACCTTTTATAGCTTACAAGCAGTCCTCTTAATATGCAATACAGTTTATATCATTGATGAGAATAGTTCCCTGTTCTGTGGCAAATATCCATGAAGCTTCAAAGGCATCAGTGATTGTAGTAAAGAAGTTCTGTGATAAAAACAGAAAAATGATTGGTGGTTCACTGAAAAGACCATCAAAACTGAAAAATGGATAAAGGTTTGCGAGAGTGAGATCCTTTATTGAATGTGAGTGCTTGCAATTTTGATGTTAACAATACAAAAATGTGAAAACAGAAGCAGACTAAAGTAAATGTCATCAAGAAACAAAAAAACACAACTGGACTGTTACTGAATATAGATGTAAATCTACATGGGCATTCAGCAGATTAATTTACCAAATGCAGAAAACAGCTTCAACAGGCCAATATTGAGTACCAAATGAAAATTTAGCAGCCTATGCCAAAGTAAGTTTAATTCTGATATCATGCAGTGTATGCAATTTACAACATCTTAGCTGGGCACATTTGCTAACACCACATCTCATATAACCTAAACAACTATCACAACTATTCTCACCCCCACTCAACTACTTTGGCATCCTCCTTTCACATCCTCCTGTCTTTTTACTTACTCTGCCTCTCCATCCTGTCCACTTCCCTCTTCTACTAACCCACATTGTCCTACCATTGATCCCTCCTGTCTAATAGACCTACCATTGAACCAGGTGAGACATTCAGGTACTCTCGCAGCCTACTTTAATATCATGCCACCACTTATATCTTCAACAATATCCACCAACTTTGCTGATTCCTGCAACAGGACTCATATAGCCTACCACTCACCTATTATACCTCCTAAACATGTGAAATGTTTAGGTACCTAGTCTCTAATTAATTCCTATATCTGCTTTGCACCTACAGCATGAAGTGTCCTATATAAATTTTGCTAGCTGAAAACTACTCATATGGAATGTTCTCATGTATATACTCTGTATTGGTTGTATAATATCTTTGATTTGAGAATGATTACTTATGTACTGTTTTTTTTACCAATTGTATAAGCTGCCAATAATATGTACTAAATGTCTTTATTAATGTAAATTCTGTATTGTATGTGAAATGTCTTATATGTAAAGCATTTCTCCCTTGGACTTCATAAAAATGGGCACTTCTGGCCCAGCTGGACCATCCCGGTAAACAAATGCAAATAAGTAAATAAATAAATAAATGAATTGAGAGGATATATTATTAGTAACTTGCTGTCAGGGGACAGGACATTTAAATTATTTAACTACGGTATCTATGAAATTCAGGAGTGGCTATATGGTATCTGCAATCTTTGTTTCAGATGCAACAACAAATATTACCTAAAACAACCCATATGCAAGAAATCTAGATAAAACCAAAAATAATGGGAACAAAGACTCAAAATCAGAGACAGATTTAAAATATTTTTTGTAAACTTAGAAAGTTGCTAGAATAGCAGATTTTGCATTAGCATGCATTTCTGAAGGATATGAAGTCTGAAACCTAAATATAGGTCCATTAGTTAGTAAAACTTCAAAACAGAACTCAGAAGACCGGGAAACTGACCACATTAACCAAATGTCTCTCCTAATTCGGATTTGTCAAAAAATAATGAAACGTTCAAAGTTCAGGAGTACAAAATGCACTAGACACAAGTTATATTCAACACAGCTGGTAGGTCCAACAAAAGCAAGAATGCGGTCTTCTGAGTTCTGTTTTGAAGTTTTTCTACTTGCATCGCTTTTTTCCATTAGTTAGTAACTACAATCCTCAGTGACTT